>NC_142733.1:10957759-11264215 GCF_055471065.1 Atractosteus spatula | reverse complement strand
TATAAGTGCTCCTTACTGAACTCTTTTAAATGACAAATCATAACTGTTAATGATGTGGTATGACAGGTATGTATGTGAGAAAATTCTCACTTATTTTGGTCCATTAATGAAACTATCTATCAAAATTCTTGGTCACAAACTTCTGTATATTATCTACAGAAAACACATCAAGGATCAGATAAATTGCTCTAAGGCTAAGGACATAAGTGTGTATCGTGTCAACATCCCAGAACCAGAGAACCAGCGCCAGTAAATTTAGGGGAAAAAGCACCCCAGTGTGTTAGAATTGTCAAGGCTTTTCACTGACCACAGCCCAGAAGGAAAATGTTTTAAGGTCGATATAAATCAAAGCAGCAGGCTACTGTAGCAGGATAGAGGGATTCACTAGGGGTTATGAAAGTGCCATTGCCCTCATTTTAATTAACCTTTAGAGCTCTGGCCATTTTCCACACATTCTTCCTCATTGCTTGGTAGCAAGTAATCTCAGCAATGTGGGAATCTGTCAAAAGACAACCATAAATTACAGCATTATGTCTTATAAGCAGTGTGGAGGGTACTGACAAATTCCTGTTACAATAGGAGGTGAGTCTGTTGGGGCTAACGGGACGCCTACAGGATCACTTGGGTGAGAACCTGATGCTTCATAAACAAAATGAAAAGATGCTGTGAGACGTGGAGACCAAAGGCTGCCATCAGGACTTGCATGACCAATAAATCCAAGAAACCTGAGGCTGTATCTCTAAAAATGAGACTTATTTGATCAAAAACATTGATCAAAAAGGGCTCCCTGTAAGAAAGAACCATTATTCCCCATATGAAATACCTTCTCCATGTCTCTCGAATGCGCCTGTGGTCGACTGTGACACTTGACCCGCAGGCTGGCTGACAATGCATCTCTACCAGTTTCTTTCACGTGTGTTTTGTGATAAAGGTTTAAAGGGCAGCACGATGTGCATCAATGCCCAAGGCCACGAGCCTATAAATAACATAAATTAAACACAAAACAAAAAGATGACCTCCACAATGGAAAAACAATTCAATGGGGATTTAATCTTTTTGAATGTCTCTCAAATTATTTATCTTTAGTCCCAACTCTGAAAACAAAGGGGTAAAATAACACAAAGACTAAGAAATATGGATATATGTAGAAACTACCTGCTTATCTGCAAAGTGTCATAAATATTTAGATTTTACAGTACACACAATATTTAGCATCATGTTATACATGTTCCTTATTTAATGAATGCAAATCATACAAAGCTGGGATTTAGACAGGAGACGTGTAAAGCAGCAAAATCTTTATTTTGGGGTTGCATGAAGCCATGAGCTCCACACAAAGCTTTTTCTCACTGTCACGTTGAAAGACTACCAGTCTGTTAATGCCTAGGCCTATGCTATTTTAGCAAGACTCCCTAGAGACAGAATCTGTTTCTACAGAAGGCACAGCACCATTCTGGTGAAAACATACGAGAAAGACAAACCTGGGGCAGTTTGCAGATGACTCAATACCTTAGTTGACAGCCTGATGTTATGTTGAACAGGTTTAAATATTCCAGGCTAACATCACTGTGGTACAGCATGGGATCTGGTTACATCAGCTATTGTTATGTGCACCCTTTCCACCTTGACTAAATGCAATTTAAGTCACTTTGGATAAAAGCATCTGCCAAATGCATAAGTGTAAATTTAAATCAAGGGAATTAAGCTACAAGTAGAGGAGCTTCGGACTAATTGCAAAAGCAGTGAGGACATATCTATGAGGCACAATAATGCTTTAACATGATTTGCTTGTGTGTCTTGATCCCGGAATCTAATGTGGATTATGTTCCATGAGGTACGTGTGGAGATTTTCAACCAGATTAATATATGAAGAGTGTGGCTGTTGGGTGCCCTATACTGACAAACGGCATAAAAAATTATTGTCCCCACTAACCTTCAGTCTCTTATTGCCACCTATAGAATGTTAAAGCAAAAGTTTCTCAATGCAGGACTCAAGTACACCCTTGTGACTTCTGTTTTGTTTTGTTCAACTCTGCAGCTAATTACTTCAACCTTGATAGCAAAAGAAGGATTTTCTAAAATTGTTTTCTGCATTCAGTCCTCAACCTTATTACAAGGTATTTCTGAAATTTAAGGTTAAATGCTTAGAAGGAATACAGAGATCAGTAAAAATTAAGCTGTATCAAATACTCTCCTAATAGTTCTGAAAGAGACCAACTTCAGTCCACGTAACCCAGCATTGTGACAACTGAACTTTATGAGAGAAGTTCTGATGATCACCATTTAGTAAAGGACTAATGCCAATTTCAAACTATCCAGCTTTCTAAGGCCTGAAAGCGTGATTATAATTCAATTATTTTAATGCATCAAACACATACATAAATTAAGGGTTTCATTCATCAAAAGCAATTAAGAGCTCAACTGAAACAAAGTTAAGAAGACACAGGGAATCTCAACAACCTGGAATGAGAAGCTCTGGTTTAAGATGTGTTTTTTAAGAGCACTTGCTGCACAAAATGAATAGAAGCAAGGAGGCTGAAGCTGGCTTCTGTTTCCCCTTGTAAAGGCAAACCAGCTGTGCCTTACTTCGGCCTGCTCTATGCTACATGATAACACTACCCTTTTGTTTGTCTGGAGCTCTCTGGCTTCCCACTGCCAGTCTCCCTCTCACTCAGGCAGCATAAACAACCTCCTTCCTCACACACATAGGCCTGTCTTAAATATCTATAACAGGGCAGTTGCCAGACTAACCGTCTCTGAACACATTCATATTAGGCCACTGGGTTGCACTCAAAGCAGAAACAATCGTACACCATAGCCAGGCCTCCTCTGATATTTTTATCTGATTTATTTCCTGATGATGTTACAAAACTAGAGAACTTCTTTTTCTTCCCACAAAAGGTGATTTTGAAATGCATTCCTCTAGCATTCTGAAGCCTAGATCTGTAGGATGTTTGCAAACATTTTCATTAATAGAGAACAAAAGACTGATTACCTGGCACTTTCACTCTATAGAAGACCGTGTGACATTGCATCATCACAGACCGGTTATAAAGGATTCCATGTCTTCCATTAAATGGCAAAGGATTTTTAAAATGCAATGGAATTTGTCTGGATATTCTTCAGATTTAAATAGAAAAAGGAATAAAAGCAAAAGTAAATCACTATCAATATTATTCCCTCCAGCCGGAAATCAGAGTGAAATAACAACGTCAACATCCAGTGGTGAACAACTTAAGAATTGCAAAGCAAAAAGCTTTGGAAGTTATGGCATAATTCCAGCAACTTGGGGCTCCACTGAAGTTTTTTTTTGGTGTGGAGCTCCTCCTGTTTCAGTGGTGCAAACCTATAAAAGAGAAGACACAGCTGGAAATGGACAGGGGGTTGGGCTGGCAGTTTATAATGCGTGACAAGTCCGGGCCATCTCACATGTGGCCTCTCTCTTACCTGTCCCATGTGTGCAAATACACAGATAATACACAGCTTCAGCTGAACTTCCACATGACTGAAATTTGTGCAGCAATACTAAAAATAAAACTACAACATGTAGGGATAAAATTTAAATGAGAATTCAGAAGTAATAATGTGGTATTTATACCAGCCAACCATAAAAAATGTTTATTTTCCCTCAAAACGTTTCACAGACTGCAGTTTCTAGTAACTATCTCTAGAATATTCAGGTGTTTTAAGAAGGGATATTTCATACTCATATGAAGAGTTACAGTCTTTACATTATTGCCTTCACATTTACTGTTTTTTTATTAAAATATACATTACGTACCAACACAAATAATGAAAATAAATACAAAAACTGTACTGATGATAAAATGGTGATTTGTCTTGGGTGTTTCTGAATATAAAATCTGAAACATTTAATCTAAAGGGGAAACCAAGCAAATTCCTGAAGAGACACAATTCTGTGATTTGATTGACTTGATTTTTTGTAATGAAGACAATTTTTGATCAATTTAGCAAGACATTCAAATAAATCAAGAGAACCAAAAAATATTCACCTAATTAAATAATTAACTTGCTTGCATTGTTAAGTGCATCATGTAATCATTAACCCATTGTCCTGGTTACAATCCTTTCTGGGCTTGAACAATATGGCCTCTCTAAAGTTCCCCCTTAATTTCATTAGTGACATAAGTTCACTTCTCCACTTCATGGGCTTCTGGAACACAATGGCTGCCATGTGTCATCCAGATGGAGGCTGCATTTCAATGTCAGATGAAGTGGTTAGGCAACTTTGCATATGAAGAGATTTTCTAAGAGATTAAAATTGCTGTGAGCAATTGTGAACAACGTATCTATAATGAAGATACTATATTAGGTGTTCTGATCGATCCATAATGCCTTAAATGTCACAGCGTAAAATGCTCACCAATATCTGCTACAGGAACACAATGAGTATTTTATGAAACAAAGAAATATACTTAACCATCTATACAGGTAAAACTGGTATTCTCAATTTCATTTCCTCACTCCGAAACAACACAAAACTTTGTTCCTTTTCTTTAAAACTTAGTAAGTCTAACTGCTGTTTAACTGCTGATTTAAATTCTTTTTCAAGTAATGGATGCTGCTTTGCCTCAGACATACAGTAATGAAAGCTCTAGAATGGACAACATGAACATTTATCGATTTTTTCTAAAAACTCTAAAGCATTTCTCTAATGAAAAATTGTATGCAAAAACTCTCATTGTCCCTTGCAGCAAGATAAGGGATAATCAACCCTAGTAACAGATGCTTAAATGAACCTTTAATGGGTTAACGTGTTTGGAAGCCTTGTCAAAGCAAATGAATTACACTAACTGCAAAGATGCACCAGATTTATCAGGCTGATGTGAAGAACAGCCATTCTAAACACATACTTCTGATGATTAAATCCCCTCCACAGCTCTGATTTCCTTTTAGTTTGTGAAAAACGCAAGTGCATGCAGCTGGCATGTGACAAATGTAAATCAAGAGAAGGAATGTATTTCTGCACTTCACCCATAAAGGGTGCTTTGGTTACCGGCTTGGTACCATTTGAAACATCTCGGCGAGAGGCACACAGATCCTATGTTTCTGCTCCGAAGGCACACTGCCCTCAGCACTCCCTCTTGTCCTGCCTGGCGCTCCTTTATTGCAGGCAGATAGACTGTGACAAAGCAGGGATGCTGGGAGATTTGTGATGCCATTAGCCAAGCCAAGCTTCCCCTCACTCCACCACAGGCACTGGGAGCTTCAGCTGAATTTATTGGGATGTTCTCTGTCACCGGGTGCACTTTAACTAAACGACTCCGGTGCTGAAAGCAATTAAACCTTGTGTTGAGCTCTGTAACAGGCACTGTAGCATGAATGGCAAGTCTTTCCGTCTTTCCATTAAGTCTAACCTGGATTGATGCTGGATACGGTCCGTGCTCTTCCTTTACAACAGACAAGGAAACACTGAGGTAATTGTCCGCAAAAAGAGAGGACATCCCACAGAATTTCAACGAGGCGCTCCCCATTAATCCCATTTCTGTGAGCATCTGTACAGAGCTGTACAGTAGAAAGAGCCACTTAACTGCATTTGCAAGTCAATGGTCTTACTTCAAATTCAGAAGAGGTATGAAGTCACCAGAGGATAAAGCAGCACCGATTGAGAAAACAAGAAGGAATTCAGTTAAAAATGCAGCTTGGCTTTATTATCTCACACAATCTTCTCTGTGTTAAGAGTTATTTATCCTTCTGCCAAAGTAAGATGGTAAGATCAGAAAAGAGATCTTAATGATTTCATATGTACTCACTTCAAAAATATACAAACACACCACAGGGCAAACAACCCTCATACTTTGTCTTCATATTCCACTGCATTTCATGCCAAGTCAAAAGCTACATTCACCTGCAAACACAACTAGCGTATGTAAATATCCTCATTATGAAAAAAACAATGCAAGACAAACATCAGGAAATTATCATTTCGAAGTTAAAAAATCAGTAGTTTTAAATTTCTGAGGATTCACCCTTTAGCCCAAGTTATCTTGCAGTTATAAAATGTATGTCTGGATCAATATCAATATAGCATTTCTATACCACACAAGTACAACAAATCACAAACCAAATGAATATGCCAACCAAGTACCTTCATCGCCACGTAAAATGTGATTTCTATAAACACAGCTCAGTTATGTCTAGCAGACAGACACAGAGGTGTCAGGGGTGTTAGTACAGGTAATTATTGAGAGATGATGGTACACTGCAATGCACAGCAAATCATCAAAACTGTGTGAATCAGGGTGTCCCCAGAGACAGCCAAAGTGAGTAAAGAAACTGTAAGCATTTCCAAATCTCAGAAACTACTACAGCGATCAGGGGTAACTGAGAACTGTATGATTCATTTAAGATGTCAGGTTAATTATGCACTTATTCTAAGTCCTATTCTAAATTCATAATCTAATGCAGTTTCTCATTATTCCTTGTTTATGTTCTTTCTAAATAAAGAATGGGTGTGCAAAGTGAAGTAAAACAAGGATTTCCTGAGCACATACCACTCTGCACTAGCCTGCTAAGTCTAAGCTAGTTCTGCATGCCATGTCATGAGCTCCCCACCAAAGACAGCTTGTGGAATAGCTTGTGGATTGGAACCAGCAACCTCTAAGCTATAATGCTCCTCCAATACTCTGACTGGATGGAGGTGGCTTTTCAAATAATCCGTATGCCCTCTTTTACACCTGCCTTCCACTATCTGGAGTGGAACCCAGCTCCCAATGCAGAGTTTGTTCAAGCACTCGTAAGTTGCAGGATATGTCTTCCTGCCAGATTTCCACATTCCCATTGTCGTCATTACAGGAGATGCCAGCTGCTTCCCCATATCTTTCCTGACACACGGAAGTTCAGGCTTTCAGCACCTCCCTCCAGTCTATGAACTGGGTGTCAGGAGCCCACTCAGGAAGGACAGCAGCAGTCGAATGACTTCCTGCCCAGCACTTGCCTGCGGTGTAGAGCGGAAGAGATTGGGAGGTGAACAAGCTGCTTGAAAACCTCTATTTATAGGTTTGAGCAGAGGTGTATCAGCTAATTAAACTGAGTTCACTAGGTTCCAAGAGCACAGAGACTTGAAGCCAGAAGCATGGCCTGGGGGGTTACTTCGAACCAGTGAAAAAATAAAAAGAGAAAGAAGAGGATCTAATCTAATAATAAGCCAAAGTGTAATCTGTAATGTTCTACAACTGTCTTCTATAAAAAGAGAACCATTTACTTAGACTGATAGGATGCTCTGTGCTGATTCTGCATGTTAAAAATCGGTGGAATGTATCACAGTGTGAAAAAAGGCATTAAATCTTAAAGACATGGAAGGTAAACTGCAACATACAAGAACTCCCATGTACAATAAGTAGACTAATAATAACTAATAAGAGGAAATAAATTCTAAACACACACAAACACACTTCATTGCGTCTGTCTTCTGCTTAAACCCTACATGTCCTTGGGAATTAAAATTGAAAGCTTCTCACCTGCTCCAAACTGGCTAAAAAACAAGAGATTGCAAGGTAATGCCTGAAATTGTCAGACAAAAAGAACATGAAGCAGGATATAATAAAGGAATGATATGTTTAAACGTGAGTGTGAATTTGCATTTGTGCATGTGCACACATTGCTCAGATCAAACAATGTAATCAGGATGTGATTAATTATAAGCTGTGCAGCGAGGATAATGCGCTCAATGTCTTTGTTTTTCCAGCATGCTGGGAGCTCAGAAGCCTTGTTGCCGAGCCCAGAAGGCATTGTCTCGAGGTTAATCCCCACGGGGTTGCTGACATGATGCCAGCAAGGGTCTTCCCAAGCGCATCCCTTCATCTGAAGGTCTCCTGAAAACGTGCCCTCAGGATCAGAATCTTCACAGTGAAAAACAAAACACCACAGAATGAGCCTGGATTATGATTAGAAGGATTGACACCTCTGATTTGCTGGCCTCATTGCGGGTGTACAGCACCCTTAACTAGCAATGAGCAGCACATTTGATTATTCATAGAGAGTTTCTGGGTGAGGTTCAATGGTGCGGGCTGAGAGTAATTAAAGTGCAGCTGCCAGATTCCCTTTACTGATTGCTAGATGTGGAAGCCACTGGGCCTTACAGTTGCTTTGATTATTTGGGGAAAGACATGAATTCAGGAACTTCTACATGTTTAAAGTTGTGTCATTTGAGGTTGGGCGTTCTCACAAAGAAGGCAGGTACTATTAATATTCCCACTGTGATACTCAATAACATTGTAGTTTTATTACTCTTACCCCAAAGGCAAAACATATTTAGAACTGGAAGAAGTATCTGAAAGAAACTGGCCAGCCATGTGATCGATACAGAATGCCTGGGATCCTTCAAGACAAGGCTGGATCAATACAATAATGTTTGTATATAGCACCTTTAATGACATTATCTCAAGGCACTTTACAATGAGCTACTAGCAACCAAAGGGAAAAGGCGGCCAAAACTGAAAACATCTGGTCTCCTCTACCTAGTAATTTCTTATGTTCTAAGAACCGTCCACAACCGATAAATCCTTCTATACATATTTTTAAATAGAATTTTCTTCTCAAACAATGATCACAAGCTTTAATGGTGTACTATCCACCTAAAGAGACAACTGGGCAGCGATATGTGAAGCTGATATTTAGAATTCAGTGTCTTTCATGCTGCACAACAATAGTAGTGATTTTCATACTGTAGTTTGTGGTTATGGACCTAAATATAGACAGAAACACACTAGTTGGTTGTGAAAACTGTCATTAGTTAATAAAGGTTAACTCAAGAAGGGTAAATTTAGATATAAGATGTATGTTGAAATGGCCTTATGTCCTAATCAGTTTTATGTGTTCACTCCACCAGCCTTTACCCTCAGTGACATTGTGCTTAAACAGCAAAGCAGCATTTCATCAACATATTACTGGATTAACTTACTCATACAATGCAATTCTGATGTTAATTAAGCAGACCTTGGGTTATACATCAAGGAGATAATGAGAACACAGATGCCTGCTCACAACAGGGAGAAGAAACACAGACCAGACAGCAGTAAGAAAATAAATGTTTCTCTTTTCATTTTCTTCCCTTTTATTAATAAAACATAAAATGTGCAGTTCTTTCTGCTCCCATTAATTAATAGCAAGAATTCTGGATAATTCATCAAAAATTAGACAAATAATTAGACTGGTGGCGGCCAGCACTGAGAAAATTCATAAATATTCAGCAATAGAACAAAAGCTTTCATTTTTCTCTCTACAGCCTTAATATAAAGGAAGTGTAGGGAGAAAAAGGAGGACTGCGACATCACTGAGTGCAAACAACTGTGAAGCCAACCACCACAAAGGTTTAGAACCCACCCACAATGCTGTGCTCACCCCCACCTGGTCACATGACCCGCATGAAGACTAGCTTCACAAACTCCAAATGCAGGGTGTCTGTGCAATCATCTGAATCCAATTAGTGACTTCTCTTGAGGAATGTGTTAAAAATATTAAATTAGGTGCAATGTACGAAATTATCGGCTGAAAAAAATGAAGGGGGCTGTTGTATTTGGTGTGACAGGCACATCCTTGGTTTTGAAAGAGCAATCACAACACCCCCTTTCAGAACTAGTATTCAATTTTCAAATGTGTTTTTCAAGTACAAAAAACAAGAAAAACATAAAGGCTTCATGCAGCATTTCAATTTACCATGAAAATGTTGTTATGTTAAGTGGTGCTATTTATATTTAAACATACTTTTACAAGATGGGCTTCTAAGCTTTTCTTTTACAGCTTCAAACTCCAAATCATCTCTGCCGTCATTTTCCGTATTGAGTTGATGACTGGCACAGACATGCAACGCAGCAAAATAGGTCTCTGTGACTCATAATATTATTTTAGCTCTGCATAAAAGGAGTTTATTGCATATTGTCTACTCTCCATTTGTACCTTTTAGTAAATGAATGAACTCAAGGCCAACCATTCTATCAAAGGTAATTTCTATTCTAATATATTACAACATTAAAGAACAAGATACACCACCCAATCAGTTAATAGAGGCTAGTTCTTGTCTTTATTTTATTTATATTGCTCTGATCCTATTATTTATCACCTGAAACAACACTGAAACACACAATGAACCAACAGGTCAAAAACCATTTGAAATAATATAAAACCTAATAACAATTCAAAGTTCAGTGTCGGCATCTGTGTCATATTGAAGCAAAACCCAAACTAAGAAAACAATCAACCCCAGCCTTGCACAGCCATTGCTACAGCTACACAAAAGGTACTATTATCCTAAATCCACTTTGTTTACTGTCCCAGACGCACTCTGTAATTTACAGCTGTCACGGAACTAGCAAATTAAAGCATTAGGACTCCAAAATGAAAATCTGAAACAGCCCCACAGCATTTTGCTGTCCTACAGACCTTTTTTAGACAGACGAGAACATTGACTTCAGCGGTCGGGTCCTGCTTCACCGAACCACTGCAATCTGCGCAAGTCTTCCTCACCTCACACCCATAAACCCACAGAAAGCACATAGCAGAGAGATAATTCCATCAAAAACACCTGGCATGCGAAACTTCACAGAATCACCATGTGAAATAACTAGGAAATATACAAAGTGAAAATGGGTGTTGCACAGACAGAAGCTCCAGTGGTCTCCTTGGATCACTTTTTGAGACCCTAGACAGAATTGTCACAAAAACTGCAAACGAAGCCTGGTTTCACTGTAGCAAAACTGTATTTCAGGTGGATGCTGCACATTGTTGGTGGTGGAGGGGAGTCCCCATTACCTGTAAAGCGCTTTGAGTGGAGTGTCCAGAAAAGCGCTATATAAGTGTAAGCAATTATTATTAAATAATTATTATTATTATTGCACCACGTGTAAAGTAAACAATATGAATATGAATGAGAATCACGTAATTCCTGGACCAACAAGCACTACTGCACAACGTTATCCAACAAAAGCCAATCTGTACCAGCTGTTCCTAGAGCACAACACCTAAAAATGAAAATACTATCTGAAAAAACAACTTATAGTACTGACTATAAGTTATTTCTCTGAAAATAAACCAACTAAGAGTATTTGGAGGGGGGTGAGGCACATTGTAGTTAAGAGCTCAAGCGTGCTGGACATTGGCGATGAAGCCCCACCATGACAGTGGGGTTAACACCCCTTCATGTGAAAACATGAAAAGAGGGACCTACACTATAAACAGCATGGAAAAAATCATTTCAATGTGATGAGGGTTTTGGGACTTTTTTGTGACAAATATAGGATCTATTTCCAAGCACGCAGAAAAGAGAAGTATGCAGCACTCACAGCAGCATTGCGCTCAGGGATCATTGCTCTTGCCAGACAAGAACAAGTCTTTACTGGCAACTTTTGAGGGAGGCTGACAGAGCAAGACAGAGCAATGTCTGTTACTGCTGCCCTGTTGACTATTTAACAAGGGTTTAAACTTGCTGGAGGATCTCAAATATTTGTGTTATGCCCTTATTTTTTAAAGGTCACACTGCTAAGAAGTTTCACTTTACCCAGTTGTGCAAGTTGCAAATAAAAAACGATAAAAATGTTAGTGATGATGAGATGAAGTGAGCACTTAAATACCATCTATAGCCACAATATGTATTTACAATGTAATAAGCAGGTAGGACAGTGATGAAGGTGCAGACAAGACTTGCTAGTCTGTTCATGTTTACCAGCGATGCTAAATATAGCAGCCAAAGAAAACAACTAGATTGCCAGACTGGCCAGATGCCAAATGAAATAGAATGGTTTGGTACAGCAAAAGAGAATAAATCCCCTCGGGAAAAGAGCCTAGAATCCACTCATCTGAGAAACAAAAGAAATACAACGCTCCCCAAAACACCCAAAATAAAGACACAAATGGACGCTGAAAGGGATAAGTAATGAAAAACAATCACTTGGCCTCCATTAACTCCTGGAATTGAAAGTCTCATTTCCATGGTGAAAGGAATAATTAAATGAGCCACTCGTTTAAACCTGCCGATGGTGGAGTATAAAGTGGAAGCTGGGTGCTACAAACTGGCTGGAGCACTTTGGTGTGCACATGGAGGAATTCAGTCGGTAGGCCATTAGCTCAGCTGTGGGAAAGGGCTCATAAAGGAGTCAACTTGAAGTCACAGCTCTGGATGTCTGCAGTAAAAAGCAAAACCCTCTCAAATCTGGTTTTCAATTCACAACAGCCAGTTCCCCTTATGCATTGCATTCAATATTGCAGATCAGGAAAGAGAGTATTGATAGTGAGACACCAGAGCACAGCACCCCTTCACAGTTTACAGTACAATTGCATGGAAACTGTACTGTATTTCACTGTACGGTTCAGTACATTGAGTCATAACCAGCTCTTGGGTTTCACAAACAACGGTACAAAATTCAAAGTACACAGCACTTAACAGAACTTACCAACATCTGCCATAGCACTCAAACTATAATTAGGCAATTGTTTATAATAATTCTATATAGAACGTTTGTGAATTGCTGCAATACAGAAATAATTTGATTGACAATTGTTATATATATTCATTAAATGGGAGCTGCACTAGGAAGAAAAACCAATAAACAAAGAATTAATATTTGACAATCTGTATACATAATCGCAATGCAATTAAAATGATCCCATTTCTGTCTATAAAAGCAGTAAGAATCCATTGCTATAGTTCCTGACATACAGGTGGTGCTATTAAATTACACATGCAGAACAGAACTGTACTAAATAGAAATTCAATATTTAGTTCATTGTGAATAACAACACCCACGAATTTAATGCATTTTGTTTGTCAAGTACTAGCCCCCTGGCCGCAGGATGAGGATGTCAGGACCCTCATACAGAGTGAAGAATTAACTTCTTTTAGTTTAAACGTTTAGCCGAGTTCACAATAGCTTCCCTAACGTGTCCATGTTCCAGAAGGAATTATTCCCACAATGTCATTAAACAGGAAAAAATAATAATTGCGCGCATGGGAATATTGCATCAATCAGGTATTACTGCACATGTACACATCAAGGTGAGCAGAACAATTACACTCAGAAATTGCTGGCTGCTGTTGCCCAAACACATACTCTACAGGGAAGTGCATTTAATGACAAGAGGAGGCACCTTTTGGAGAAAGTGTTTGTAGAGTAAAATACCCAGCCACGATGAGGAAGCAGATACCCTTTCCTGATCATTCTTTCATGAGTCAGATGAGATCCTCAGGATTACTTCGTTGCTAGCAACCAAACACTGTTACATGAATAATGTTCTCTTGCTTGTAATGGTAATGTTCTTATTAGAGGCCTAGTACTGTAAATAAAACAAGCAACTTAATTCTGTGATGTTTGAAGGAGAATATATGCTGGAATGCTGTGCAACATGAATCTCACAGGACTCGAAGGAGTAAAACACAGAATTACCTGGAACACCTTATTAAACAACAGATTTAAGACCTTGCCTTATTGCAAAAAGTGCTAGACAAAAACAAGAAATAAATCAAAATCACAGGACCTATAAAGTTATTCTACAACGTAGATGCAACCAGCATGTTCACATTTGTGACAGTTTTGCCACTTGCCGTTTGTCTACTGAGAAAAATAATGTGGTTTAATTAATTAACCACGTCAACCAACATGAAATTCATACAGAACCACTGCGAGTTATATCCTTTTCTCAGTACACACAATCCTTCACATATTTCTTACCTCATGAAAGAACCTACAGCAGGTTAGATTCTCTGCAACACCTTGTTATATAAACCAACGCTGAACATTTCCTACAATGGCATCTATGACTTCTGCAGTTATGAGTGACAGGACTTGTTCCATCTATAAAGCACTTTAGATGGAATTATAAAACAGAGTCAATGATGTACATATTATATAACTATACAAAGGCATATATAATTACGCTAAATGAAGATAAAATTAGAAAAGCAAGTGCTCAATATTAAATTGCAATGAATAACTATTTGCTGCTAGTGTTAGAGTTGGGAAGCACATGTCAAAGACCACAGTAAACTCTTCACAAACTGAGATATTGTATTTTCAAAATCACTCCCAGGCAGTGCTTTATGTAAGTGCAATGAAATAAAATATTAATTAAGAGAACTGTTAAAAAACTAGGAAAAACGATATTGATCAGAAAGAGCACAATAGATAGTGAAATCATCTTTTTAATCCAATTGAAATGTCTCAAAATAAGATATAATTTTCCTTTAATTACCTTAATTAACATGTTCCTGGACTATTCTAAGCTATGTTTTCCTTACAATGAAATTTAAAATTAGACTTGGTGGTAAGTGAACTGAACACATGATGGTTATCAGCGGATGTCATCTGAGTGAGCACTGCTGTGCATACAAAGTACTGTTTGCTCAGATCCATATTAAAGGCTGAAGACTAAACTCTGAAGAACTGGATCTTTTCTCTCCTGTTTATAATGTCTTAGCAGGAGATGTCACGGATGTTCTTTGCCTGTCTGTGTGTATGCCTGGGCAGCCATAAAGAAATCTACAGAACAAGAACATCATACAGGCAGCGGAGCAGCGGCCAGGGTTCAAGAGCTGTACCAGGAAGGTTATGGGTTGGAATCCCAGGGAAGGCACTGCTGTTGTATGGTTCTGCACTCACACTGATTCAATACAATATCTGGCTGCAGAAATATAAGTTGCTTTGGATAAAGGCATCAGCCAAAAGCAGAAGCCATAATAACAGTAATTCTCAGTTCAAATGAAATTCTGAAAGTATCAGATGCTTAGGAGTGATTTAGTGTTATTTTATATTAAAATAATGAGAATCAATTTATAGTGCAACAGAGAGAAAGTTTATAGACAAAACGTGGGACACATTAGTATAATTTAAGCCATAAACCAGGCTTCTACTGTATAAATGTCCAGAGATATTACAAAATATTTGAGGGGACATCATTCCAGGGCAAAACTGACTGAGGTTTCATTGGGTTAATGCATTTTTACAGACAAGTAACGACAAGTAATTTTTTGCTGATAAAACAGATTTTAGTAACTTTAATCACAAGCAATTTGTTTCAAAAGGGTACTTCTGTTAAAAAAAGAACTTGCATTGTTTAAGCTGCCTCCTGAAATATTGATATTTTAAAATAATGAATTGCCAATTAATCGTTATACGTGCCCAATGTGGAAAAGCCAGTTTCGTGGTGCTCACATCTGGGCTCACAGCTACAATGCCTGTGACTGCACACAGGGGTGAATGAGGAAGTGCAGGCAGGCTTCTCTAACGTGATCACATGATCACATAAGATTCAACACGATAAACTACAAGCTGTAAAAGAGCAGAAACAGATCAGGCAAACCTGCAGCCTCTTAGTCTACGTGGCTACTCAGTAGCTGCATGGCTATAAATGAGTCAGAAAGACACTCCGGTCAGCCAATAAAAAAGGAAAAAGGGTTTTGGGTGTGGAGTTGTGACAGTTTATTCTCTTATATATAGCACACTGGTCCCTTAATCCTACTTGTCTAATTGCCAGGGTCCTGCATGGGTCCTCTCCAGCAAATTGTTCTGCCCTGTGCAAGACACTTGACCAAGTAATAGCTGAGCATTTTAAAGCTTTGTGCAACTAACTGAGAAAATGCGCTGAATGAACTACTCTCATTGGTATCAATTCAACTTTTTCCACCTAAAATATCCCAATTAAGACACCTTTACATTTTCACCCCCGGCTAGGATATAAAAACGGGCGACAAAACAGTAAAATACAGATGCTTATGTCATCACACTTCCTTTTTTTCCCCAACTCAGAACAAGGAAAAAGTTCACTCACAGTGTTTCTTGACATACTTCACACCTCCATTATGTGCAAATACGTGGAATCACATCTGTGGAGCAAAATACACATCTGTGTATTATGACCAATACAAGGTCACTCACTGCATTATAAAGTCACTTTGGATACTAACATAATACCACAAGAAAACAAATTAACAGCCACACATAAATTCAGATCAGAATATTTTACTGTAGAGCAAAAAGATATCATCCACTGTATTTCATTTTTATTATTTAGTTTTGTTTGAAAACAATCTGTAGTTTTTATCCGAAATTCATACTACAGAACAAATTAGGTATTTTCCTCCCTCAAAACTGAATTGAATAGAATTGATTTCTACAACCCCTGCAATCCAGATAACACAGAAGTCAGTTTGCTGACACACTGAGCACAGACCCCTGCCTCCTGCATCTGCCCAAGATAACTGCTCTGGCCGCTGCCCTGCTTCTCTGTCACTGTTTGATGAATGGAACACATTTTCTGTCTCCCTAGTTCATCAGTCAAGGAGAGCCCTTCTGCACTCCTCGTATCTTTACCACCCACCTCATTATCATATCAATCACTGCACACATACGTATACATACACACACAACACACACTGGCCAACTGTCAAGCAAAATGACAAGCTCCCAGCTCGCAAGCTGCAGATACAGTATGCCTGCTGCCTGATAAACAAAGAAACAAAGAGAGCCAAGCATTCACCAGTGCCAAAGAGCTTATGTAGCCAAACCCCACTGAAGGGGAGAACAAGTTTTCATTTTTAGTCTTCCTCCTGGTTTGGATTTTTAAGGATCATGGGTCTAGTCTTTTCTTTACATTACAATCAGACTGCTTCAGAATTCTGCCTCAGTCTTCCAAAAGAAGGCCCAGACCTTACATGGCTAAAGTTCACTGCATCACTCCTTAGCTAAAGTACACCATGAAAAAAGTCTAACATTCTTCACCTTAGTCCTTTAAATGGCCTAACTCTTCCCAAGATCCTTTAAAATACCTCATGTGGGTCAGGGCTTTTCTTAATTTCAAGGCAGGCACCCTGAAATCTTTCAAATTTATTTGTTAGTACATTCAAGATGACAACATTGCAAATTTCAAGACAGATGGAGAGATAACAAAAGATAATATTGAAATTCTGTGAATTCAGGAATCCATATATTTTATTATTTTCATTGTCAGCAGTACTAGTGCTAGGGAAGCGTTAGAGCATTTGAACAGAGTGCAGGATACTGATGTTGAATCTGAGAACAAGGCACTTCAACTTTCTCCAGTCGACCCAGCTGTATAAATGAGTACCAGCACTACCGGTGGGTACCAGTGTGATGGACTAGTATCCCATCCTGGCCTTTATGTCTTCACACTTGGGAAAGTGGAATGAGCTCTGACTTTATGAGCATGGATGTCATTGTTTTCACCATTAGACAGGAGGTGACAGTCAATGAATCCACACAGCAGAGAAATGAGAAAATACAGCACAATCTCTTCTGCACAGCCCCTAGCTCATGGGACTGAAGCACAAACCAAAGACGTGAGCATAGTTTAATCTTTAGATTATAATCTATGAGCTGGTACACAATGGTGTTCCGTAAATGCATATCGAATAAATAAAGATGTCAGAAACAAAAAAATGTGCCAATGCCAAAGACTGCCCTCATCACAAAGCTCAGACAGGGCCAAGCATGAAATTATTAGATCTGAAAAAAGCAGAAAAGAAAACTGAGAAATTTCAAATCTGACTGCTGCCATTTTAGTTTGCAGGCAGAACTCAAACACCCAGCTTTAGACTTCAAAGCTGTTCTTAGATTTTGTTTACTGAAGATCAATGATGGGTTTTTTTTTTAAAAGAGAAAATCCAAAATTCTGACTTGACTTGGCAATGTGTGAACTGGTGCCAAGATTCTGCTTCTCTGAGATGCTTCACTGCTTGATAGCTGCCAAAATACACATCACCAAGTGTTGAATTGTCCTTTGTAGTTTATAATACATTTTTTAAAATGTCATCAGAGAACTTTTAGAATGTCTCCTGCCCACTCCCTTTCCTAAAAGACTCTACATACAGTAAACCTCAAAATACCACACTATTTACCATCAGAGCACCAACAGAACCTACAGGCAGATTAAGTATCCTGCCAGGTGTACAAAGGGTATGTAGAATTTGACCAGCGCTGTTCTGCCAGCAGAGTGTTTGCGCGGTACTGACGCAATCACTGTCTCAAAGTGCTGGCGAAGAACTGCCACCCAGAGAGAACAATGGACACCAACTGTTAGTTCTAACAAATGGAAAGAGCAGCCTCTATTTTTGTGCTGATCCTGCTGGGTGCTGCTTGAAAGGCTGAGTTTTGACCACAAAAAAATGCTTCTGAAAATGATCTGAAGAGCTCAGGCAGAGTATAAGTTAAATATGAAATACAAGCTGTCAGATATCAATTCTAATACGTACCTTCAACTGATATAAAATAAGAGATATACAGTAACTATATTTAAAAATAATAATCATCGTAACTTACAGCACTAGAAATGTTGGTGTATAATACCATTCTGATTCTGATAATACATTACAGATCTCTAAGAAAGGTTTGTGAAGGAAATGCATTACATGTGTACAATTTGTCAGTGTTAAAGCTGTCTGCTCTTTTCCATCACTATAAAGATAGCCATTTAGATTAGGTGCTTTCTTTTCAGCATTCAATTGACTGTACAGCTGACATTTAGATGGGTCTCTTTTATCACATACCCACTTAGCTGAAAGATACTGTAGATTCTTCTTGCAAAAATAGAAAGAAAATGCTCAACTATTTTGCAGAATGAAAACAACACAAGAAATCCACCACTTCACAACTTGCTGGTGACATGTTCTTGAAACAGATTCTTAAAATGTGATTAAAGATATCCGAAAAGAGGAATTGGTCTCATGCCTGCAATGTTCTCCGTGTCTGACAGTAACCCAGGTCCCCTCGCAGGCACAGAGGGCTTTTCATGTTGGGGAAGGTCACTCAAGAGAAAGAATCTGGAATGCAAGTCAGCAGGTCTGCTGTTAATGAAGATTCACCATCATACTCCTGTCCCTGCACCCCATGCTTGGTAAGGAACAATGTAGCAGCTCTATAAGTGCAGGGTTTGGACCTCTGAAAGACAGAAGACTGATGTAAACGTAGCCACAGGGCTACAGTACAGCTGCATACTGTGCCCACAGAAAGCTTGCCAACGCAGCTTCTGAAGGTCTCTACGACTGCGGTGAACACCACCACCTTCGGCGGCCATTTTCCTGCAGGTACTGTTTCAATAAGCAAACAAAACAGGAGATGTATTGTCTACCTCTTATAGTACAATTAAATAATTATGAGGCAGAAAAAAAAAGACGCTTCACACCCTCATGGACTAGAGTTCCTCCCTCATGTTGTATGAGATGCTGATACACAATTGAAAGCTATTGAGAAAAATGACTGTCTAAATGAACAAATTCAGCTACAGTCAGATGACAATGTCATCTATGACAGGAGTTCACTCAAAGCCTGGTAGAGTAATGGGTGAGATAATAACCTTAAGTCATAACAGATATGAATTCAGCAAAGAGCACAATGTTTCACTCCACAGCTGTCAGTTTTTTCTTCAAGTGGTTATGAAATAGAATTAATGACCGCTTGACGAGAAGGTATGTTTAGTGACATAATGATTCCAATCCTGTACTATAACACACAGCTTTCAAACAGCAGAAACTAAGGACAGCACATTAAGTCTTGGTTGCACAATTTGATCCACAACAGAAAGCAATCAAGAGAAATGTGCAAAATTAAAGTGTACCTGTAATTTTTTTCTTCTATTCAAGTTCTTGCAATACTCCATAATCCAACAAAGGATTATAGAAATGATCAAAGAAAAGCATCTAAATCCTTTTTTAATACTGTATTTTTTATAACGTAATCATTTCCAGTCTTGTTTGTGTCCGTCAGCCGCTACACTGATTTTATTCCATCCATCAATTCTTCTCCCCTAAAGACAAAACCAAAGCTGAACTGAGCTAACAAACACTTAACTAACAATCTATAACTGGCAGCAACGTTCTGCTACAGGAATTTTTCATTTGGACTATTGCTGATGCAATTTTATAAGTCAAAGAATTTCCTAGTTGGGAATCATAAAGTTATGCAACAAAACATCTGACACTTAAAATTCAACCCAATTAAACTATTTGTTTTTCAATGATTTCACTCACAGTTTATTTGAAACAGTTTTTGATGTTGCATGCCAGTACTTTATGCAATTAAGCAAAACTAAAAAGATATTGCATTTTCAATTATTAGTAGAACCCTGCTATTCAGATGCGATTGTGAAATAAAAAGTTATTTACTAATAAATGAATCAGTCACATAAATTGCTCGATTTCTGAAAAACAGCAGTCAGGGCAGATAGTACTCACTAATGCTTTAAAATCTTAAACATGAAGAAGCTAATAGCAGCACATAATGAAACGTCTTGAATACTATAAATTATTTAAAGCACTTACACAGGCCATTGGCCATGGTAATGTATTGAACACGCAGGGCCCCTGTGCGGCAGCAATGTGGAGCTGGAGGATTAAAGAGTTAAGCATGGGTCCCCAGTCGGCCATGCTGCTTTTCTGGCTTCTGATGTGAAGTGGCAGATTGCGCCGACTCTCTGTGCAGTAATTAAAATCCCTAAGGGAGGGGCTCAAATTCATTATTACACCTTTAATTTCCATGCAAATGTCATGTTTATGAGCTAGCCTCCTCCCTCTTCAATTTCTCCCTCCCGAAATGTCCCCCCATGGAGGACCAAGGAGCTGGAGAGGAAGGGGGGGGTTGTGGCTCTGAAAATTCACACTGATGGACCAGTTTCTCCTCATCTCTTCCTGGACTTCATTATCAAGAGTTCTGCCTGAAAAGCATGACATACAGGATGACACATCATTCCTCTGCCAGTACCCCCTCTATACAATAATGGCCTATTAATAGATCTCTAGAAAATAATGGTCTGTGCTCATCTGTATTTTAGCCCCAGCAGCTGCTGCCATGATGTAATGATGATCATCAGGTAAGTCAAACCAGTAATCAAAGTCTTGCTTCTGCTACACATACCTGTACCTCACCTTGTGCCAGATTACTACACTGCGCAGGCATCAACAAATCAGACTTCGAGTAGGTATGCATGTATAGGGCCTTGTTTCAGATGACTGCACTGATTTGTAAATGGCTCAAATTCACTGCGCAAATTATTTTTCTTAGTAGTAGATTACAGTCAGCTAAGGGATGTGTGATGTAAAATACTGTTCAGAGGCAGGTGTCAACTGTCCTTGTTCACGGGAAAGTGCAGTATTTGCAGTATTTGAAACATTAACTAACAGGAACAGGTTTAATTTCTGGTGATTTAATATGATTTATACATATAAATGATAATAGATGCATAATACTATAGTAACTTCATATTTACCTTAGATTTATTAGATTTTAAGAAATGGATTTAATAATTCTGTATGAATAAAATATGCAACAATATATTTTGAAAATATTCTACAAATAATTTTTTGTTCAAATAAAAAAAAATGTTCTTCTTCATGGAGGGCCAATGACGATCAAGTAAATCTTTAAGTACTAACTGGACACAGGATTTGTTTTGCATTTTATTGTCATTTATCCATAATAAAGTGAATCAAGGAGGCAAATGACATAACTGCAACAGCAGTGCAACATAGTGTAGATTTTCTAATCTTTTGCAAGAGCTTTACCCTTGGAAATGGAAACACAGCATTATTCTTATTTCTTCTGCTGCTAAAGAACAAGGTCAGAAACCTCTAAAAAGTAACAACAGTAATAATGGCTGCAGACTGCTGTCATTAGTCTCCCCACTAATCTAAAAGCTTTGAAAAAAATCTGAGCATCATCCACATGAGCCGCTGTTTCTCAGTGTAAATCCTTACATTGGCTGAATGCAGCGTTGAGCCAGGTACAATCTTTCCATTATACAAACTACAGGAAGAAACCAAGCCACAGAGTCCCCTGGTAAGCTTTAAATCACAATAGCTCATGTCATTAGTTTGTCTTTCTCTGGAGTCTGTATCGGTTTTAAATCAGGATTATGTATACCCACAGAGAGAGAGTTTCTTTTTCTTCCAAATATTATTACCGGTGTAGAGATTTTTCTCATGAGGAGAAATTAAATAAACGTGGTCTTTGTAGATTTGCAACCATATTTAGGCTTCCTCCAAATCCGAGGATAGAGCATTAATAGCCTGGAGCCACGTGGTATTGGCAAGGACTTGGGGTACAAAGCGACTATGAACGTCAAAACTGAAAAGGATAGAGGCCTGGGGCTAGACTGTCCTCTGTACTCCTCTGGGGAAGGTGGAGATTTGAATTCTGACGAGTCAGATCACACACCTTTAAAGAAAAGAGGACCTGTCTGTCCTTGCTTTGTGCTGTGGATGGAAGCAATTGGAACGGTTTGCCCAGTGTGGGTGACAGGTCATCTGCTTTTCTTCAGATATTTCCTTGACAACAGGTGAAGAGGCCTTCTGTCCAAGTGCCTTATAGCTGTGTGGTCAGCAACATCCAGACTATTAACCAATTAAAGTACCAGGTGCTCACATAAAAGCTGTTCTACTCAAATACCAAAGGCAGACATTATTTTTATGATTACAGCCCTGGTTCGTACCACAATTAGAATAAAGGTTACAGAAGAAACCGTTTGACCAGTTTTGCATTTAATATTAAAGAATCTAATATTCTTATACTCTGAGTCTTTTTCAACAGCGGGTCAGGTAGATTGCGGTATTACTCTCTGCACAGTTAATCTTTTTGGGGGGGGGAACAAGTAGAGGTTAATTCTATACTGAAAAGCAAAAAGAAAGGAAAACATTTCGACAGTGTATGCCTTTCAAGTGTGTAAGGGAGAGAGGGATAGCAGAAATACAAGACAAAGGGGTGGTGTAAAAAAATAAAGAGAATGGGTAGGAGATGGAAAATGGGTCCAAAGAGATGGATATCTGGGAGACAAATTCCTGGGTAAGTGTGGAAGGCAGCAATTTGTAAGTGAATAGAGAGATGAGAGAGATTAGTCAATCTCTGACTGCTAGGGGAAGTATAAACCAAATTTAAGGACAGGTTTAGCTTTTGATGACTTTCTGATATCGGGGGTTTTGAATCCCCAGGAAAGTACACAAGAAAGGCCAGTGTAATCACGGTTGGGAGAGCTAAAATTGGTTGGATCTGGTTTGGAGAAATCTTTCAATCCCATTTCTGTGACATGTTTCAGTCCTCTTCCTGTTTCACCATAGTAAAAGACAGGGCACTTTCTGTAAGAAATGCAATAAATGAAACTGCTGGTAAATCATGATACCCTCTGGGTTATACTGAAATAGCCAGAGGGGTCATGTATGGCTGTGCTTTCAGATGTTTTTTTCTTACTTTGAATGACAGAAGGTCACTCAATCAAACGATGGGGTTTCTTTCCTAAGATCCTACCCATTTTCCTCAAAATTAAGAGCACAGTTAACAATTACAAAGTGTATGCTTCAAGCTTAAAAAACAGTCAAGAGTTTAAATAAAACAGAATGATTACTGTGTGTTGTTGGAGTCTGGCTGAGAGTGAGGTGACTCGAGGTGTCCTCAGAGCCCACTGTTCAGTCTGGCATTTGTGCATTTCTTAATCATTCACAGACAAGCTCCAGAACTCAATAAACCAAGTACACAGCACAGGACCTTCATGCTTATACAAAACTGAGTGGTTGTTCTAATAATAAAAGTTATATAAGAGAACTCTGTAGCCTTTTAAGGAACTAAAACCGTATATTTTAAAAATCCATTAAAATAGAAAAGCTTTCAAAAGGCCACAGCTGATCACTTCTTTTGCAGTGTATACACTATGAACAGTGTCTGACAATGGGGAATATTAATAAGAAAGCATTTATGACATACTGTGTATGAAAAGTAAGACAGTACAGAAGACCGGGCCCACAAATTCAGTACGAGCTCCTGTGTTTTTTAATACAAGAGAGTCTCTTTCATGTCAAGAGAGTTTGTACAAACAGAAAATAGTAAATGCAAAATCCATACCTGAGCTGGCCACTGCATCTGTTCAGAATTATACCCTGATATAATCCCTTTCTAAGAAGAAATAGATACGGTATATCCCTGGCTTTGCCAATACAAGGGAATATCGCTCCAAAATATTTCCTTTGTCCAGAACTAAATCCATACTTAGCTTAAGCCTTCATCTCCATTCAAACCTTCATCTTAATCCATCAGAAAGATTTTTTTTAATCTCAAAGAGCTTTATTTTATTTTATTAACAACCCTACTTTCTCTCTACATTAGTTCATGGAATCTAATCCAATATGCTGAAAACAGTGCAGCTCAAAACCAGGCATACCCCACATGAAAACATTTAATTATGTCGCTCCAACTCTGAGAGAAAACGTTCTCTCGCAATTTCTAGAATCCAAAAATCCGCTGCTCAATTAGAATTGCAGGCAGTGTGTCCCCCACAGGTTCTCCACTTCAGTGTGAAAGGTGTGTCTAAAACATGATAAGAAATAATCTAATGTACCAAAAACATCTGCTGCACTACACTCACCATTTTAGTAAAGAAACGGACCATTAGGTAAGACGCAGTCGCATGGGTAGTACACAGTACCGGGGTCTATAAAATTCAACTCTTTCCCCATATTTATCCTATCCTGGGCTCCACCGGATGGCAGCCATGAAGGATGGTTCATTACCTCCCTCTCAGACGGCCCTGTTTTTAGTCTCATATTACACACAATTACTCTCATCCATCCATTGCCCTTTCTTTAAGAGTCACCTCCCCCTCCACAGCCCCCCAGCTAAATCCCAGCCAGCTGAGCCCCCCTGTAACAGATGTCCACTGATTTGGGAGATAACAAAAGGCATTTTCTGAAAAGGGTCAGCCTGCCCCTAACTTGGAGCTCTTCCGACACAAAAGGAGGAGGATTAACAGCTTTCAAGCACATGAAATCTAGGCTCCCCCCCAGCTACTGCCCTCACCCCCATTCCACTCCTCTCAGCACCCACAGACTGACTTCTTTTGTGAGCTTAAAGCACTCCTCACACCCCAGCTCCTGGCCGGCGTCTCCACTGGCTGTGGGCCTTGGTGTAGTGTGAAACTAATGAACCGTTCTCTGGTCTGAGCTTGATCCTTCACGGACACGAGTGAGGGGATTTAAGTTGCGTCGCATTATCCCTTAATGGTCATGAGAAATTTCACTCCGACTGGAACCTGCTGGCAGTGTTGAAATGACACACCGATCACAGTGTAATCAAGACTCAAAACACAATCAGCACCAAAGCAAAGGATTTTTCAAAAGCTTATTAGCAACGAAAGACATTTGAACAAAACTGTCAACTAAAAAAGCCTATGAACAATAAGAATATTTTGGTATTTAAAAAAGCATAGACTACATTTTTAGCATCAGAGGCCTGTTACATTGTTTTGTTTTATTTTACATTGCACAGTGTTTGCAAAAATGTTATCTAGTTCCTGAAATGAAAGTCCATGTTTAGAAACAATCCAGAGGATGTAAACATTAGCATGTTTACCAAACACGCAAGCCTGGTTTAAGACATACTGTACTTGCTATGTTTTCACTTCACTATGAATGAGGTCTCGTGAATGAGTGATTGAACAAAAGTGCTTAAGAGTGTTGCTCTCCCTGCATCTGCTCAAGATGATCTTTCTGATGTCTTCAGTGCTCCCAGGTTGAATAACTAAATAACTGAAATGCCAATGAATGGAACTGAACTATTAAGTTATGACAGCTACTAGTAGTAATGACATGCAGCACTAACCAGCATTCCAGTGTGCTGCCCTTTTCATGGCTCATGGCTTTGCACATAAAACTTTTACTTAAAATGGCTATAAGAAAATTTGTAATTAAAAATACAAAAATATATATTTAACAAATCTAACTGGCACTTGACATAGCATTCCTTCCCTATAATAATGAAGAACTTAAACAAAGCTTAAATTATAATGCATTTCAACCTAGCCAGTACAACTAAAGAGTAACGTAAGTAGACCACTCACTCATTGTCACTGACCTTGCCAGTGTTAACGCAGTGCTAGTTTTGTCACTGACCTCGCAGAGGTGATAATTCAAACTGGGCGTCTGTGCTAAGCCTTTGTTGTCAGGGTGACCACAAGAAAGTAAATTAATCTGGTAGCATGTGCAGTTATTAAGGCTGTAAACCTGAAGGCTGAACAGAAAGGGAAAAAAGATTGGTACTTCATTTCCAACGAGAGTGTTAATTACACATTCCAAAGAAAACAGTCAGCTGGGAAAAATGCTGACAAAAACAAACAAACAGGATGAAAGCCACTGACACCTAAACCAAAGATCTAATATATTAAATTAACCAGCAAGAGCAGTCAGTGATTTATAACCCCTGAAATGTAAGCCTGGCTGAATGTAACCAAGAGAAAGTCCGTTAGTGCAGTGACCAGCCTGACGGAAAACACAATTCAGTCACCAACCGACGCTTCAAAATTGTACAGAAATCAGGACTGCCCACAGGGGGTAGCTGGATGTGAGAAACCTGAAAAAACCCTTTTCACTGAGGTTTTTCACAATCAGGATTGATGAAGATGCCTGATCAATGAACTGCTAATCTACTTTGTTAAGAAACATTTAACACAAGACAGTTACTGTATATACAGTATTCCACGTTCCAAAGCTACAACACTCAGAGGAAGACAAAAGGGTAAATCGGTATATTATATCATATATCATGACACATACAGCAGTGCTTAATAGCTGACAAAGTATTGTGATCTCACATTACACAATGTACAAAAAGACAAAAACAGGGTTGTTGAGGGTGGTCTAGCCCCCAGTGATTTCAGCATGGGAAAATGTAACCTAACAGTTAAATATTTACTCATCTTTTACAGTGTTGTAGTGTAGTATTTAAATACTTAAAACTGCTGCAATAAAACACCACAATCTTTAGCTTTGTAGAGCCCGTGCCAATAGACAGATATATATTTTATTTATTTATGCTGGAAAATACCTGAACTACCACTGATTTACTGTACTCAAACTGGTAGAGGTTCTGTCTATAGATACAGTACTAATTTCAAACGAAGAGAAATAGACTGTAGGAAGGTATTCACTGCAGAGACTTTTGGAATATTCAAAGTCTGGAAGAGACTTGAGATTGATGCTCAGCTGCACACAGCAGGGCAGTCGAGCATGTGATGAAACAGAATAAAGAGAAGAGACCTTGTTTTCCCTCATCTTTTGTTGCCTCTGTTTGGCTGCTCCATGCCAGTAACCTGCCACATCCAAGTCCTACCATGCATGTTTACCAACATGAATTATTTCAAATGTGTTCAAGTGCTGCATAGAAAGACAAAATCTGAAATAGGAAAAAAGAAAAACACAAGGCAGGCATACACACATAACCCATAAGATTTGTTACTTGAGCAAATATTCTAGTAAGAGATAAAAAGAGATTACTGGCTGGGAAGAAATGAGTAACCCTGAGATGGGTGAGATGTTTTGTGTTCTCAGGTTAATAAGAACAAAGATCCTTTCTTATACTTTCTGAAGAGTAATATCTAGCTGATCAAGAACGTTTCATATTAAAAGCACCTTCATTGTATGTCATCATTAAGGCATTATATTTTGAAATTAATGACACATAAACAAAGGAATGTACAATAGTATCCAATATGCCAAATACTTAAAAAAACAGCCTTACCTGCCTTTATTATCCTTTCTAAATTTTCAAGCATGAAGGAAACCCAAGACTGGAATTAATTAAAGAAAATACCACATAGTTCCAATTTAATTGGCATCACTGCTCTGCATTGTACAATAAAAACCTGGACATCTGCTTTATCAACAGTCAGGAGTAAATGCATTTCCAACCGCCACAGTTGTGGGATGGTGCTCCTGGTAGAAGCCATTGAGAAACAGCACAAAGATCAAAGGATGAAGGCACCTTTAAAGGAAATATCAGTCATGTAAGACAAATCAGCCTTCCTGTCAATTCAAGAGCTGTGATTTTGTGCTCAGAATGAATTAAAGAGGAATAAACAAGATGAACTTCAGCATGAGGAAAGCGAGATGGTGCATAAGGAACACACCCCACTCACAAACAGATCACACAATTGACACTCATATTCGAACTGTTAATACTGTTGCCATTACATTAAGACTGAAGGGTCTTTGCCTGGCAGCTGCTACCTCTTTGCCTGTATTTTTTGCCTACATTTCAGTCAAAATGTAGCTTTTATCCAACAATGATTTAATTGATACTGATTTTTTGGTATAGAAAGGATAGGAAAGGCAGGTAAAGGCAGGTAAGGCTGTTTTAAGTATCTGGAATATTGGATACTAGAGTATACTCCTTTAGTCACATGTTTAAGTCTTTTAATATAGACTTTACTATTTGTATTATTTCATAGTATTTACTATGTGTTTTAATATGGAAAATATTTAACACCTCTAGGTATACAACATCTATTAAAAGTACAGACTGAGTTCCAAGACACTTCCCTTCCCTTGCTATTTTTCAATGCATGAAAAGAGAACAGGCTTCTTCTGGGCTCATCATCAGCACACTTCCTCCCTCGTTCACCCGCTGCGCAGGAACACTGTCCCACACCTCCCCTTCCCCCGCTGCCTCCCCTGGGAGGTGTGATGCATACGTCAGGCTGCTGCCGTTTCGATGACAAGGGCCATACAGCACAACACCACTCCTGTTCGCCTGCATCTCATCTGTTGTGGTGCCAATGGTTTCAGCAGTCAGACTGTGGAGACCGTCTTTGAGATGCAACCTCTCGTTTTCAGGGACATACTACAGGACAGATGCAGATCGGGACACAGGACTGTAGCTTGCTATTGTGAACTATGACTAGTCATGCACACATGACAGTAGAACAATAAATCACAGTATAACCACTGATTTCCATGCCATAGTATACAGAAAGGCACACAAGAACAGTCACTTATGCATAACAGATTCCAGTAACCTCAAAGCTTCTCACATTACAACTACTCATGTATCAGGCATAAATTACTGTTTATGGCCACAATCCCTTTCAGTCATTGCAGCTCCAAGCATAATGAGCTCAAATCTCCACCCCAGTGAAGATGAAAACACAGAACACACTACCTAATTCCTCTGATGATTCCTGAATTAAAAATATTTTAGAGAGAGACTTTGTCAAACTAGCAAAGAATCTGACCAGAAATTCACTCAGGAGAAAATTCAAATCACACTCAGTTTCTTCTTTCATTCAGCTTCTTCTAGCATTCACAAATGGCCCCAAAACTCACATTTCCTTAAGCTGTGGATTGGGCTGAGGTCCCTCATATACAGTACTGTAAACGACTGGTTATAGTAAAAACTGAAAACTAAAAACTGGTTGCTTGCTCTACCTTTTTGTTTCAAATGATAATCATCGCTTATGTTCAGCACCCACCAATTTCTTCCTTGCAGAGGGATCTTTAAGAAATACCATTAGGAAGACCCAGATATGTTTCAAGAAATAATTAGAGGTCACTGGATCAATAAAGTACTAACAAGAGCAGATAAGCATGACTGGCCAAATGGCCTCCTCTCTTTTGTAACAGTTTTAGTACAACTTAAAACCTCTGCTTTCTAGACAAAGCCTTAAATCAACACCCACTTATCCATAAAATCTCGAATAACAGACCAGAGTAAAACTCTCAATGACCCGTCACACTGTAACTTCCATAAAACCATTACAGCATGGCTGAGCACAACAGGGTTATAAATGACCTCTAATCTTAATGGCAACTACATTTTTTTTATTTGCTTTTACTGGTGACCTGCTAAACCCTTCAAAATCCCAGTGTATTAGTATGTGACCATACAGTATAAGTATGGCTAAAGCACAGTGAGAGAGTCAGGCTGACAGTAAGAAAGACAGACGTCTACCACACTTTCTTTGATAGTCTGTTCCCCTCACCAACTTCATTCATGTGCTAATAATGTCCGTCATTACCAGATGCAGAAACTGGTTTATTTTGCAGGAGCAACAGTGCATCAAAACAGCAACATTGAGTCCAAGCTTGACTTGATGACCAACCACCATTGCACCACTCCTATGTTAAGTGCAATGCAAAAGCAACAGCTTTCAACTAAGCACTTCTTGAGGAAGAGGAAGGGGAAACTTTCATTCTCATTCCATAATAATAACCTGTTTTGGAAAGGCCTTCAGTAACACATAATTGCTGATGATGGAAAATGGATTAAATGATTTTTTAAAAGTTTCACCTAGAACTGAAACAAGGTGAGTGGAAACCTTGAAATGTTTAAACATCTAAAAAAAAGGTGGATCTAAAAATAAAAAAAATGCATCCATTCTGCTTCCCCAAGAAAAGGTGTGCTTATTTCCATGATTATTCAACCATCTTTGTGCAAGCAATTTCAACAGTTTGGCAGCCTTTTGTGTTTTGACTATTGAGTGACTATCTCACTTATATAATATCAATATCTAGCTACCAGACACCTTTCTGTGCCATAAATCATACCTTTTTGTTGACAGGAAGAGATATTCTTACCTTTGATGTTTGTGTGGTTGAAGCATTCCAATTTTGAAATCAGGTGAAATGGCATCATTATTTTGAAATGAGTGGCTTCTTCAGTTTATGCAAATTTATGAACCTGTATTTCAAGGGATTTTAATTAGTTCATATCTGGAAGAAGAGTATATATTTCTTTTCTTTTTTTTAGTGTGTGTTAAGAATTTTCTCGTTGTCTTGCTTTAGGACTCAGGAACGATTCACGTGGGCAGTGTTGTGCTCAAGCCACTATCAAAGGCCTCTGGATTATAATCTAATGAAGTCACACCTTACTACAATAGTTACTTGGCAGCATCATGACAGCAACACTAAGTCAGCAAGTTGAGAAAGGGACATGGTGGGACATTGTACCACATAACTATATTACAATAAGTTTACTGAATAAAAGTGATCATAAAACTCCACAAAGACGTTCCTGGTCTGGTTTAGTAAGATCAAAAGGGTTAACGAAACTAAACTCATCCCTGCAATTAATTACCAGAAACAGAGATAAACCTTACAAAACTTCTTTCTTTTCTAGCAGAATCAGTATTTACAGCGACAGAACTCCCCAAAGACTCCCTGCAATCCTTTCCTTTGATCCTTAATAAAAACAGCCCTCTGATAAATGTAGGGGAAAAAAGAACATAGCACTGAAACTAATAATTGGTAGGAAATGAATTTTAATACCTTAGGGAAGGCACCTGTAAAGACCTTTGTACAGGAGCATTAATATGGGGCACAATTCAATTATCTTTTTTGCACAGGAAAAAGAAAGAGAAGCATAAGGGAAATTAAAAGTTTATTCAATAAATAAAGTTAAACCAGAAGTGTTTTTTTCTGGATCAACAGTATGCTAATCTTGAATATCCGAAGCATGTTAATTCATTTAAACATGCATATTTTACTTTAACCACACTTTTTGTATCACAAATAATTCCTGAAGATAACCATACCTTATAAAACTAACAATAAAATGTAAAAACAAAATAAACAAAAACAAAAAATTGTTCAATTTTGTCCTTCAGTTACCCTTGATATTATTACCTGTAAAACGTACCTCAAGGAGGTAAATAAAGGATTGCTTTTCTCACCCCAGTCAAGTACATCTGTGTGTAAATGTCACACTTCCACAAACTGGTTCTGCTCTGACAGTACTTACATTGGATGCCCTTGAGTCAGATTTTATTTTATATACAGTGGTGTGAAAAAGTGTTTGCCCCCTTCCTGATTTCTTATTTTTTTGCATGTTTGTCACACTGAAATGTTTCAGATCATTAAACAAATTGAAATATTAGACAAAGATAACAAAAGTAAACACAAAATGCAGTTTTTAAATGAAGGTTTTTATTATTAAGGGAAAAAAAAATCCAAACCTACATGGCCCTGTGTGAAAAAGTGATTGCCCCCTAAACCTAATAACTGGTTGGGCCACCCTTAGCAGCAACAACTGCAATCAAGCGTTTGCGATAACTGGCAATGAGTCTTTTACAGCGCTGTGGAGGAATTTTGGCCCACTCATCTTTGCAGAATTGTTGTAATTCAGCCACATTGGAGGGTTTTCGAGCCTTAACTGCTTTTTTAAGGTCATGCCACAACATCTCAATCGAATTCAGGTCAGGACTTTGACTAGGCAACTCCAAAGTCTTCATTTTGTTTTTCTTAAGCCATTCAGAGGTGGACTTGCTGGTGTGTTTTGGATCATTGTCCTGCTGCAGAACCCAAGTGCACATCAGCTTGAGGTCACGAACAGATGGACGGATATTCTCCTTCAGGATTTTTTGGTAGACAGCAGAATTCATGGTTCCATTTACCACAGCAAGTCTTCCAGGTCCTGAAGCAGCAAAACAGCCCCAGACCATCACACTACCACCACCATATTTTACTGTTGGTATGATGTTCCTTTTCTGAAATGCTGTGTTACTTTTACGCCAGATGTAATGGGACACACACCTTCCAAAAAGTTCAACTTTTGTCTCGTCAGTCCACAGAGTATTTTCCCAAAAGTCTTGGGGATCATCAAGATGTTTTCTGGCAAAACTGAGACGAGCCTTTATGTTCTTTTTGCTCAGCAGTAGTTTTCGTCTTGGAACTCTGCCATGCAGGCCATTTTTGCCCAGTCTCTTTCTTATGGTGGAGTCTGGAACACTGACCTTAACTGAGGCAAGTGAAGCCTGCAGTTCTTTGGATGTTGTTGTGGGGTTTTTTCTGACCTCTTGGATGAGTCGTCGCTGTGCTCTTGGGGTAATTTTGGTCGGCCGGCCACTCCTGGGAAGGTTCACCACTGTTCCATGTTTTCGCCATTTGTAGATAATGGCTCTCGCTGTGGTTCGCTGGAGTCCCAAAGCTTTAGAAATGGCTTTATAACCTTTTCCAGACTGATAAATCTCAATTACTCTGTTTCTCATTTGTTCCTGAATTTCTTTGGATCGCAGCATGATGTCTAGCTTTTGAGGATCTTTTGGTCTACTTCACTTTGTCAGGCAGGTCCTATTTAAGTGAATTCTTGATTGAGAACAGGTGTGGCAGTAATCAGGCCTGGGTGTGGCTAGAGAAATTGAACTCAGCTTTCCAAAGATGTGATAAACCACAGTTGATTTATGTTTTAACAGGGGGGGCAATCACTTTTTCACACAGGGCCATGTAGGTTTGGATTTTTTTTTTCCCTTAATAATAAAAACCTTCATTTAAAAACTGCATTTTGTGTTTACTTGTGTTATCTTTGTCTAATATTTCAATTTGTTTGATGATCTGAAACATTTCAGTGTGACAAACATGCAAAAAAATAAGAAATCAGGAAGGGGGCAAACACTTTTTCACACCACTGTATATATATTAAATACTACTATCATTACTGAAGTGTTAAAGTGTTTGTGTTGAATTGGGAGAAAGTATTGCTATACAGAAAAAGGCTGAGAAGACCTGACATATTGTTGTAGGGGAGGGGGAGTCACATTCCTGTGTCGATAATGTGCCACAACACACAGTGTACTAGCGTGTACTCTCCTATTTTCACAGTCTCCAAAACAGTTGTTTTTCAGAACTGGCACTTGATTGACTCACTTTTTCTATTTCAGGTTCAACAAATAATCATATTGTTAATGGAGTCAGAGACAGTGAGAACTGGGATTCATGCCTGAATTCATTTGGAGTTACCACCTCCTTCTTAAAATGTAACCTTACTATCTGAAAGGAGAATACAGTTTTATGAATATAGTGGACTCAGAAGCCACAGACGCATCTCTAAATGGAAAATTGTAGATGCATTAATCTTTCCAAATTAAACAACAGCAGAATATAGAAAACTGTCACAAGAGCTTTCTTTACCTTACTAATACTAACTTTTCAGAAACAATAGCATTTTTTACACAAAACATCCTAATCCAAAAAGCATACAATTCCTTTAGAAATTCACCCATCCTGCACACTAGAGGCTTTGGGAAACACTGAAGAATTTGTGGAATTTTACCAGGAGTTTGACACTAAACTCTGTTACTCTCAAAAATCACAAATTCTGCCGTCTTGGTCCGTGTCCTTACTGTCACTACATTAGGGAACTTGCAGGCCTGATTCAGAGTGAAATGTGTGTCACAACATCAACACATATACGTAGGACTGTTTATCAAAAGGCAAGCTCCCAGAGCACTTCGAGCTAAACAATTTATTGGAGTGCTGGGTTTGGAGCAGGAAACAGATTGCATCTCCAAATAAAACAGACAAGCTGGATTTTATAGGCAATTGGGCTCATACTCATGCTGGTTTTGAAGCGTGGCATGGGATCTCCTTTGGCTACAACATGAGCAGGGTCTTGGTTTACAAGCACAACCAAAATACACAACCCCTCACCACGATACATCTCTCTGCTACCTTACTAAATTTCTGGTCCAGTGACTTGATTGTTAATGGCTGATTGAAACTACTTCATTCCTCACAGTACCTTTAATATCACAATACAAACATTCCCAGTTTAGCCGGTATAAAAATAAATCTCAATGTGGGAATGTGTTCAGGCAGAATGATGGTTTGATGAGTGAGCTATGAACCTGCCTGTCTCCATTGGGACAACCACATCATGAGCAATCTTTTTCACAGTAAATCACTGACAGTTCATAAGCAATAGCAGTATTTCAAATCATTAAATTAGAAAAGAGCAGCATAATTCTTTAATAATTTTATCTTTTATTCTTCCAGCTTAAAAACACGTCACTTCTTTATTCGAGAAGAACAGCCACAGTCCATTTAGAAGCTATAATAAAACTTAAAAGCAACCATAAGGGAATAATGTGTCAGTTTACCCAGTGATGGCACATTCAGTGTACAGTAGCTCTGCAAGGTCAAAGACAAACCTGCATCTTACACAGAGCACTGCCATATTGAAATAAGTGCCCTTGGGGGTAAAAAGTCCAACACAAACCAGAAATGATCCAAACATTCAGTGTCGTGTAGCAGAAGCGTGTACATCATGCAGGGCCCGACAGTGACTGTCGTGCAGAAGGCGAAGACTTATACCATACATACAATATTTAACAGTTTTTAGTACTGTAATTATCACATTGCAATGTATTCTGTAAATAAACAACTTAATCACTGGGAGCTGTTATGATGAATATGAAAGTGTAACAAAGTAAAACAAGGACAATCCCACTGTTTGGTGAGGTTTGTAATGGCAGGGCTCTATAACAATACCTCACACTTTGAGCCAAATACACAATAATCTGGTCATCCTTCATTCCATACTGTAAGTAATGTTATAATTACTGTCTCATTATCTTGACATTTTCAATTCAGTTTCTTAGCAAAAGACAATATCGGGCTTTCTTTAAGCATTTTGCAGGTTGACTTATTTCGATATTTTGCTCCCTGAGAGCTAAGTAAACATTCTTAATACAGATGTCTTGTAAAAATCCTTAGGCTCCCAGTGATAACCAACGAACTCGAATTCAGTTCCACGGACACAAAGGAGAATCGAGAGGAAATGTATTTTCGTCGGTCGGTTTAAGCGGTTATACTGTCACGGAACGTCATAACTGTTTTTCATTAATACTTTTTTTAGAATTTGCCCTGCTTGTCCTTCGGAATTGTTTTTATTACACTGCTTTAATTTTACCATCTGTTGTTACTTCCAGTGTCACTTCATTCGCTCTTTTCTGACCTTTCCTTATGGTCAATTCAATTCAAGTGAAAATATGTATGTAAACCATAATGTGATCATAACAAAACAGCTGCAACAGTCGCAAAAGCTAGATCATTATATAAAATAAAACCGCATTGATTACGCCGGTTTTCACATCTTTCGTCTTATGTATCTGATGGTAGTTGTAAATGTATAAACTTTGTACTCAGTTTCTTATAGAGGAAATTATAGAATCAAAATATTTCAAACAGTCGTTTTTCTGTTTTCGTATAATAATAATTTGTTTTTGTTGTTGTTGTTACATATAAATACAAAACTACGACATGTACTCATCCGTAAACCTTTCTGGGGCTTCTAGTAAAAAATGTTTATCTCCAGGGCACAAGTTTCAACACTTCAGCTTGATTGCCGGGACACGTTTTCAAACCGGAAAAAGTGGAATGAAACGAAATGAAACAAAATAGCCTACAACCACTTGAATTCAAATTGTGTCTAAATTTCAGGAACCTGCGAACGCGATAACATCGCATAGATACCCCGCATAGATATCAATGAAAATGATTCAGGAAAAACTTCGGTCCGTACCAAAATACTACATAATAAAACGATAAACAGACTACTGCATTTCCCAGTTATCCAAAAAAATTCTACTAGTTGTGCACTGTACTAGTATTTATGGATTCTGAATATTCCATATCCTTCAACCCATTTGACAAAAAGTTCATCTTTTCATTTATCGTTTGAAAGTCAATACATTCTCATGTACTGTCGTTGTTTCGGCACTCGGAACAACTGGCTCAGCCTGACCTGCAGGCAGCTAGTCTATATCTATTCCACGGCAGAGGATAACGCATCATTTAGCAAGGCTGTCCAAGCGCTTTTGATGCGGAATTTAATTGAAATGCGTGCCTACCCTGAGCTGGCTACATAAACCAAATCAATGGTTTCCAAAAACAAGGTCAGATTCCAGACTTGTTAAGAATATCAATGCCTGCGGCATCAAAGAAAAGTAGCGTTAAGCAGCCAGTTTGAGAAGGAGGTGGCAGCGGCAGTTTTGGTCAGACTTCTCCTTTTTTGTCTAAAACGGGCAAACAGAAGAATCGCGTTAAGTGTATTCTAAAATAACCCAGCTTTTCGTCACAAACACCAAACACATTAAGACGCTCCAACACGCGTTCAGTAGCCTGCTATCACACAGACCTGAAGAAAAAACACAATGCACAAGTAATTTTCCAACAGCCTACATCTTCAGCAAATCTGAATTATGCAAACATAATGTTCAGTAATAAAAGAAAACTGGGCACAGGCTTTTACACATAGAGCTCTACGTTAAAAAGGTATTATAAAGGTTCCGAGGCGCAACTTGTTCTGAAAAGCTACCCGAGGTTTACTTTAATAATGTAAACACAAGAAAAAAAACTTACTCGACTTCGGCTTATCCGTTTCCAAGGAGCCCCCTCCTTGATACGGGGGGCAGCAATGGGAAAACGAACCACCGAGGTCTTTTCCCCAAAAAGCTACGTTGCATCCATAAAAAGAAGAAAAGTAGAAATCCGCAAATCCCGCGATTTCTTTCGGAAGACTCGCCAGCAGCAGGTCTACTACACGTCACCCCCGTACCCAGAGAGTATATTCCGTTTTGCGTACACGTTTGTAGTGCGTCTTGGACGGAGCGAACAGCCCACAATGCCAGCTCCGCTGGGTCCGTCCGTTGCTACGAGATTTTCATGGACTCAAATCTGTCTTTTTTTGGCTGGGGGTGGGGAATGTGTGAGATTGCCCCTTTTGGTCGAGATACCCAAAAGCACGGCCCTCTGGATTCACGTGACCGTGCTGGTGAATGACACTACGAATTGGAAACAGACGAGGGTCTCGGGTCGACCCCGTCATCTGATACCTCGGTGCGATGGGAGGGGGTTGGAGTCGACGCGGTACCACACTCCGCTGCGAAGGGGATCTGTCTGGCATCTTGTCAAGGGAGCCAATGTGCACAGGACAGGTCTACGTTTGTGGGTTTTTTTTTCCTCTTTCTAGCGGATTCCAGACAGCAACCGAAGCGCGTCACACCCCTGCAGGGACTCTTGCCCGTGAGCATCTGGGACCCCTCAGGACGCGCACAGACCAAGGGTGTGAATGGTGACGAGCACCTCTTCAGCGCAGACTACAGCAAACACACGTCTGTAGCACTTGCGGGCTCCCTGGCACGGAATCACAGAAAGTAATTATTAGTTTGGATATGTGTTCTTATTGTTTAAAGCTTCATCATATTAAGCTTAATTCCGCGTTGTCTGAAAGATGTTGGTTGCATTACTAAATAAGCAGCTGCATGCTGTGTACTTTTTTTTCCCTTCAAATTCAGTCGCAGTGGGAAGCGGTTTGTTTGGGAAAGCCGCTCAGTGACACCCGGGGCGAACAGAGCGTTTGCGTTTAAGAGGACTGTCATGTATTCTAAAATAATTTCTAGCAATCTTTCTGTTGCTGTACTGTAAGGTTAACAGTTCTGGGTTAAAAAAAAACCTGTTTGCTAACAGGTATCGTGTTATTTCACAATTAATTCAATTTGTCTTCAGGGGCACCTAAGAAAATATGGAAAAGAAGGGAAGCCTTATCCCTCAGTAACTGGCAGGTGCGGCGGCGTCCAGGCGGATTGGACTGTTGTGAGGCTTTCGCCTTGGGGAGATGTGTACAGCCGTCGTGCTGTCGTACCGACATTCCTTCGACAACAAAGAGCTTTAAAACTCCGCTGAATTCATACATGCGAAAGTGGCCTGTTGCTAGTGGAGCTGGTTTTACAAATCCATCTAGGACAAGGACTCCTGCCTTTCTTTTATGATCTGGTGTCCTGGTCCTAGACCTATGCACCTTCCTGAATTGGTCCATTTGCACTGATACCTCTATTGGAATAGCAATTAAATGTGTAGAGCTTACTAATTACTAATTACTAATTACATTTGTTAGTAAATTTGAGAGTGATAAGACCAGTTTGGACAGGATATGGCTATACTGTATTCTACCCCATACTGATCCCAGGCCAGTGTTTAACACCATTTAACAGCAGGTTGTGATGAGGGCAGGGGTATGAGGGACTGACCTGCATGTTCAACCATGAATTCTGCTTTAAATAGGATTGAGATCAGGGGATTGCTCAGCCAGGAAAGATTGAAAAAGTCAGTTCTGCTGCTCAGGTCAATCACATGCTGCCTGGTACTGGCAGAATCGGCTAATTTAACTGGGCCCTAAAATTCTGGCCAGTAACTGAGCTTGAAACATGTCTGGCTCTATCCCAGATTGTAAGCTTGAGAAAAGGTGCTTTATACAGTATCTCTTTAAATCCTTTTTAAAGATCAGACAAAGATAAGATCTTGTTTTCATTTTATCTGAGGCTGAACACTTTATTTGGAAGTAGAAATAATTTCTATTCCTATGCTCTCTTTTCATTGCTTAAAATCTTCAGTTTTATCAATATTAGTTTTTTTTAGCTAAACAACCTGACAAGTAGTGATAAATGCAGTTTTTCTTCTAACCCGACAGCTAATCTATACCTGAATAAATCAACAACTTCTTGTGACATTTACACGCACATCCTTCCCATTCATCCACAGAATTCGAAATCTAGTTCAACTGATCAGCCGGATGTGGGCTGTTCAGCTGTGAAAGAGTGGGGAAATACCCAAATATTAATACCTAAGTAACCAAATTAGTTTCAAACAGAATGTTATTATTAACTTGCATTCTTATAATGTGTGATGTAAGTAGTTGACTTTCATACATAAAGGAACTGAATCTCATCAGGATTAGCGTCCGAGGGGCTGATTAACGTGTACTGTATATGGGATATAATTAGAGTGAAATGTGCTCTACCTTTTCTAATTTCATTTATACTGCAAACTAAATTTCTAAACATTTGCTTTTGTGAATGACATACAGTAGTAGGTACACCTCTTTCAGGAATACCGCAATTCCTGTTATTAATACACATTAGGAATACACTGACAAGTCACAGAAAATGAATGTCTGAACTCTCCTCAATCAACCTTTTTTAAGTCCAGACACCTGAATTAGACCATCATTTCCTCCAGCTCTGTTGTCGGCAGTTAAACCACCTTGAAACCAGATTTTAGCAGGTAGGCTGGGCAGAGCCTGAGCTGTAATCAGACAAGAGACCTTTTCCAAGGAAACCCAGGCTGTGAGCAGACAAGAACCTGGCCATCCCGCCCCTGGACCAGAGATGTGAGATGACAGAGCACACTGTATTGTACAGTAGGTGTTCGTGGCATGAGACTTTTAACTGAGGCTCTGATCATTTTTTTCCAATATCTCAGCACTGGCAATTATTTCTGCATAATAATTTCTGTACCTTCATTTTAGTACCGTAAATCTCTCTGTAATGTTCTAATTATTACAAGTACCGTCACACTAAAGAATAAATGTTTAGATTTCAATAATGTTCAAGTCTTCCCACACACAAAAAAGTTGATACTGTACTTTTTAAATTGTTTTGCAGTTCCAATTGTTCAGAAGTTAAACTGAATTTTTTTGCTCGACTTAAGAAATGGGATCCAATTTGCAAACTTGTCTTATTAAAATTCCTCACCTTTGATGTGCACAGAATATTTTTAGAAGCATTCATGCTTGTGCTGAGAGCTCCACAGCGCAGCGGCAGTAAGTGTACAAAAACAGATAAATCTACCCTTTTAAATTCAGATTTGCAAGAAAAAGTTGAAACATGGGAGTCTTTATAATGAGGTGACTGTGGTCTCCCAATCCAGCTGTTCACTAATGTTCTATACTTTTTTAAAGCAAGATATTTTAAGAGTTGTGGCTTCCCTGGCATTACCTTGTTATAACAAAAACTGTATTCCTACATATAGGAGTAAATTGGAATGAAATGGCCTCGTTCTCAGCTGCATGGGACTCTATGAGGGTGAGCTGTATGAAACCTTTACCTGATATACAGTGACATACAGAAAAAAAATATCAGTTTCTTAAGGGTTTAACATTCTGTGGTGAGAAAACCTCTGTATCCACTAAATTACAATGCAGAACTATCAAAAACCTCTTTGTAATTTGGCACGTGGGGACAAGAATTGTATCTAACACTGCTTAAGGCCTCAGCACTAAATGATTGCTTGTTTTTTTTTCTTATGCCATGTGAAAACAATAGGTCCAAACTTGTTCACAACACTTCACACACGCTCAATCTTTTTTTCCTAAACGCCCACAGCTATGGTGATATGTAATACCTTAAAAGGTATGGGCTAATCAATTTAACCACGGAGTAAAACGTTTGTGTTATTTCATATTTATTTTCTCCGCACCGCTTATCCACGGTTGCCTAATTTAATCACGGCAATAAATCTTGAGCCATACACAGGTTTCCCTTAGTGACGCAGCGCTTTAACATGGTAAATTTCACTTGGGGAAGAAAATGCGCTTTGTGGCCGGCCTATTGTGAGGAATGATAAAAGAGCACTTACTGGTTGACATGAGCAATCCATAACATTGTAATGAGCTGAATAAACTGTGAGCCTTATCTTTCTTTTTTGCCTTTTCTTTTACCACTGCATCTCTACAGAGGAGAAAAAGGTAACTATTTCTTTTTCATTCTTGTTCAATTCTGTAACCCTTTCTCTTTCATAACATCTTAAAAAAATGGAGCAGTTCTTCAAAATATACCTAACATATACCCTATAATCCTGCTTGTCAACAGCTAATATTCATGCTATTATCTCTGGCTTTCTAGCAAACGCTAAACTGTACGAAGATGAAAGAACAAATAGCAAATAGACAAGCCAAATAAATTGAATCCGACAGGCCCCGTTCTATTGTAACAGAAACAGGATGCTCAGCGCAGCCCTTTGTAGTCAATTTCCAACCACAGTGGCACTGTATTGTAAACCTGATGACCACAAATTCTCCTGATTAGAGGTCTAACGCTCCTCTCTCAGGATACGTAAAAATCAATACAGCAGTGTCGATTGTCATTAGTGTCTCTATTTCACTTGAGTGTTTTTAAACTCTTTTTAGAGATTTAAAAAAATCTTATTATTTTAAGCCATTGAGCATTATACGTCTGTAGTTATACAATGTGTGCACACTGCTAAAATATATTGTATTTTAGATGCACTGTGCATATGAAATCAATCCACAACAACTGGAGACCAGCAAAACTGTCTAATTAGGCAAATTATTGCTTGTGATGACTTTAATTATTGCTTGCTTCTATATTGCTTCTTCCCAGAATGCTTTACATATTGCAGAGGGGCCATTTTATTCACCACATACTGTATGTGCAGCACCAGTCTGGGTGATGCAAGGCAGACATTATGAGCCAGCAATCCCACTACACAGCAGGTCAGAAAAAGAAGTGAAAAACAGCTTCAGCAACTGATTTAAGGACGAAATTCAGGGAGGCCAAAATGTCCAAGCCCAAGAGTTTTTTCTGAGCATTTCACAAACAATGATGGAATATTTACTTATAAAGTTTCTAATAAAGTATCCTACTAAGGATTCTTAAAAAATAAACATATCCAATCTATCTGATATTGCATTGAGCCTTTACCACCGATAAGCAATTTTTAAAAAAACACACTTTTTTTGGTCTATAATGTCCCTTTGTGCACCTACAGTGGCTACATCAGAAGGTTCATTATAAGCAATAGATTGGATTGCCAATACACATGCTAATAACATCATAGAGCTGTCAGCAAAAAAACCAACAATGAGTGAATGAAATCCAGAATGTATTTCAAATTCATGTTACTATTGTACTAATTAATTAAATTAACAGTATTTGAAAGATTATAGGAAATCATAGATTCTTCTGCTTCTTGAAGTCCTGTTTGTGGGATATCTGGGAGTCTGTTGACATCTTTCTTCTGACCTGTGGTTTCAACTCACTCGAAATTGCTGGTAGTCTCTAGCTGAAGTCACTCTGGTCTGGTTGGGGTCACTGTGTGGTGCTGGAGGTGGTTGTCAAGTTGGCAGAGACTGGCAGCTGTATCATAACACTTTCACAGCTTGAAGACGTGAGCAGAAACCATCCTTTAAGGCTTTAACAGCTATTTTCCCCACCCTCCAGGAGATGCTGTTGGCAAAGTTGTAAAACCTACTGATGCAAAGCCAAGTATTGCTGTTCTTAGCCTTGCTGCTGTACTTTACATATTCTTCCAGCAAATACTGTATATGCATTTACTCTCCATTTATACATCCTATAGCTATATCATTAAAAAATGAATTAAATATAGTATATACCATCTTTATTGAATTAAAGCAAAAATATATGTTTACAAAAAGATCAAAGTATTAATATCATCCATCATTACAGCATCTACTTAAAACCATAATGCACTAAAACCAAGTTGAGAAATAAACTTAGGATCAACAGGATCACCTTTTGATGAGAAACTCTTAAACTTGAAGAGTGAATTTGAGTCTGCTGGGTATACACAGGCACACTACTAGAAAACGCACAAAGAGGTGACACAAACCATATTCCACAACGAGTGTATGGTGCTGGAACATACTGTACATTTCAAATTGTAACTAAAACCACACACACGTCAGCTAGCTTTGTAAGCTGTAAAGGTGGGAGGTATTGTATTGCTTCGTTTTTAATGTTTTTAACGTTTTTAGCAACAACTGTTCACAATGAGACCTATAACATTGCAGCTGGTCATCTGACAGTTTATTTCTGGGTTGGTAATCTTAATTTCTCACCCCAGTTAAAGGCCAGGAAGGTGCAGAGATTTATACAGCCTTATGCTCCACTTTTTAAAAGGCAGTGCTGTGAATGGAGAGTCTTGATGGACACCTGCTGGAGGGCCAGACATGAAGCTGTTGTGGAATGAAACTCTGTGTGCTCCTGGGGTGAAACATGACCCTTGGCTTTCCTGTCTCTGCTTTTTGACTGTTGGAAAATTTAGAGTTTGGGGATATAATGTAGAGTTGATTGCAGTTTCATGCCTTTCTTAATATAACACTAAACCAGCACATCTGGCTTGTACAACACATTCTAAACAGCAGTGTAAAAATGTTGACTTATTTGGCAAGGGTAGGAAGGAATTATTTCTCTTGTACATTATCGCAGCAGCTCAAAAGGCCAATAAAAATAACCCTGATATTAAACAACACCTTCCCTGGTTTTAGTCCTGTCAAGAACTTGAATACATAATTAAATTAACTTATCTATTTAACTAAACCTTCTTTTTTTTTTTGAGGTACCCTGTGACTTCTATTAGTTTATGGCTGGTTTAAAGCTGAAAATAACTGTAAAAAGGCCTAAGCAAATAATGAGCTGAATTAAGGAGCTGAAAGCTCAGTGGGGACATTGGGCAGAAGAAACATAGCACAGCACTAGTTTAAAATGTTTTAACACCGAGCATCTTACAGACACCTCAGGAGGTACAAGCAACAGCTTATAAATACACACTTGTTCTTTTCTAATCAGTTCAAATATTCAGCTTGTTTAATGCTTCCACAAAAATATGCACAACAATCATTTTTGTTTAAATTATAATTGCCAATTATTTTTATTACATACCCACCTGATTTGAAATTGTGTCTTACATTACAGCTCAATTGTGTCTTTATATCTCCTGACAGATCAGTCATGTACATCTTACCTCATTGTGAAAGCTATTTAGATATGCTTTGGTTCTGTGTGTATTTAAAAGTTAGATTAGATGTAAGTGAGATCACATCCAGGAATTTATTTTCAGTCTAAGGTTTTGTTCTGGTACTTTCATTGCAATAGGTATTGTAGAAAATAAATTGCTATAACATAGTTTGATTAATATATTCTATGAAACTATATGTTAGTATACTGTATACATTTCATCACCCCCAGTAAGAGGTTAATTTATACATTTTGTAAGTAATGCCACAAATAACTTAAGTATGTATAATTGAGTAATGGTAATATATTGCCATGGCCTTTTCTGATATTGTATTACAGACCCATAATGCACTGCAGCATACAGACTATAACATAGTGCACAACTTAAAAACATTAAATAGCCTGTCAAACAGAATAATACTACAGTTATCCAGTTAAACCTTATGCTATTGGTGAAGAGCTGTAAAACGTAGCCTTTGTTTTAAATTTTATTTTGTGATACACTCTCCAAGATTACATTTTGGACTTCTCTTATATTGGATGTGTAGATCACATCCAGAAATGTATTTTCAGTCCAAGGCTTCATCCTGGTGATTTCATTGCAATAGGGATTATAGAAAATAAAGCTGTGTTTAAAGTAGAGATTGGCAATCCTGCCGGTGTGTCTGCAGGTTTTCTAGGCCTCTTCAAAGTTCCAGCACTTGAAGTGTTGGAAGAAGCTATTAACTTGGTCCTATTAAGCCAATAATGAGCTTGAATGAGCTTGTTAAGAGCTGAGCTGGAGTGAAAACCAACAGACACACAGGATTGCCCATTCCTGGTTTACAGAACCCTAGACAGTTATCACAGTTGCTCTACAAAGGGCTACCACACTGTTTACTAAATTATGATGTTTTTATTTTAACCAGATAGATTAATTGAGAACAACACGTCAATGACAATGATAACCTGGAGGCCTGTTTATTTAGCAGGACATCTACTGGGGAGAACTGAGTGAAAACATTGCTCAAGGTGAAATTAGCACCATCTCGGGTAGAATTTCAACCTAAAACCTTCCAGTCAGGAGTCTCTAGAGCCCTAACCACAGCTCTATACTGCTGGTGTATGGGACCCTATTCATCAATCAACACAGAAAACATTTTAGAAAGAAAACTGCACTAAATTAACTTCATTCAGCTATGGTCAAATCTGCTCAGAAACTGTAAGACTTATTTGGTGATCAGCTATGCTAACTTATTCATGAGATTCATGTCTCCTATTAATTATATTAAACCAGGGGTATTGAATCATGGTTCAGCTGGACACTCATTTCCATAAGTGGACCCTTAATCCAGCTATTAATAGGATTCATTTGAACACTTTTAATAGTTTTTTTAGTTCCTAAGCATGAAGGAAATAATGTATGTAAGCTATTTCAGTACTTTTGTGATTTTATAAATGTAGAAAAACAATTATTTTTGTCATAGCCACCCAGGAATACCTTCACAGGGAGGGTCAGTGCTGACTGGGGGAGAGACACATCTGTGACAACTGGGCAGCTGCAGCCATCACTGTGTCTATACACATTGCAGGATTTTAAAAGTACTCATTCTCCTGCTTTTTTTTTCTACTATTCACACTTTCATAGCTTCATGAAGCAAATGCCAGAAAGGTTGCAGCAAGGGGTACCCATACAAGTAGTCACGATGTGCAAGAGCATTGACAAAGTCATCCCTAGGACACAGGTATATACCATGTGCATTTAAAACCTACAACAAAAGGCACTTCTTTACCCTAAGTGTTGTGGGAGTATGGAACAAGTTATCCAGCCACATCATGGTTCTTATATTCTTATGTTGGGTAGGCAGATTCAGAATGTTTCAAAGTTTGAATTCTTTTCATTAAATAATTGTAAAATAATGTTCTATTTTCTTCTATTGTCCTTCATAAGTTGTTAAAGACTTATTGTAGTCAACAAATGTAAAAAATTTAATTGCGATTATTAGAGTTATTATATAAAAATAAAAGTGGGTTTATTATTTTGTTTTTCCTATTCTTCTTGTGATGCCAATCAAAAAAAATGATCATGAATGTCAGTCCTGTATCGCCTTTACAACCGATCAATGATAATGTAGGGAGCTACAGTATGGAGTAAAATTGGCTTCACAATGTCATTGGGCACTATAACAATTTAATTTTCTTTTTAGGATCAGTAAAAATTCATCACAATTCCTTACTTGTATTCATAGGCATCATCTAGTCATTTATAACGCATTAAATTGGACATGCTGTTTAATTACAGGAAAGCATGTCAGACAAATTAGATGTTGTAAAATTATAGGCCTTGTATTAAAAAAAACACCTGTGTTATGTGACCACTTTTTTGAGTGGGCTCTTAATACAGGTGTGAGTGTAATTCCAGCTTTGTTTTCTGTGAGGGAACAGCCATACAGTAATACAAAAATGCTTTTACTTCTCTAGAAAGACCTCAGAGAAAACTGACCATGTTTATTCTTGATCATACTGTTGAACATTACAAAGGGTTTCGATTCAATTTATCCCAACATAGACTCCTCAAAGCTAAAGGTTAAATTTTATCTAAATTATTCCTGCAATTAAATCTTTCTTAAACATGGACAGTAACGTGAATAGTAGAATGTGCTATTCACTCCCTGAGATCCTTCAAGAGATGGATGGATAAGATTCCTGGATCATTGATTAACTAGTGATGGGAAGAAAAGTCTCTGCCTTTTTTTAACTGTTCTTATATTCTTCTGGCATGTCTGAAAATGGCTCTGCCAGATCTCTCTGATGATATGCCCTTTCCAGAAACCATAGGGGGTGTCTTCTGAAAGAGCTAAGCCTTGCTCGTTCTTCTAACAGGATAAGGTCATTTTTTACAGCTGTCACCTCAGTAAAGAAAAAGGTTGTGCACATGTACATTTCCCTTCTGCACTTGAGCATGTTTGCTAACAGACAGATATTAAAGACAGCTTTAGGAAAAATGTTTGCATTGCCCACCATGCTTTATAACACATACAAAGAGGGTTAAACAGAAATTATAAAAGGGAGCCTTTTTGAAATTAATGTCATTTTGTCAATGGTAACAATGAAAAAAGAGGCTCACCATAGGTGCTTAGCAGCAGGTGTGACTAACAAGCAGTGTGAATAGAAAATTCCATGCAGAATGTCCTGTTGTAACCACTTTCAGTTTACTCCCTTCCTCTACCTGCTACTCAAGCTCACTCCATGCGAACTACACCGAGCCATGACAATGCAAAGCACACTCTCACACACACAAAAGGCATGCTAACCCAATCAGATCTCCCCACACTTACTCTTTCCCATTTTGAGGCTGAAACATCAGAATTTGTGTCAACTAGAGTACAGACAAAATTCTTTACTCATTGTTTGAGACTTGGCTTCATTTCCTACAAATCCCATCCTGCACAGGGAGAATGAGATTCAACATTCTCCTCTGACACGCCCTCTTACAGGACTGTTATCATCAACTGGAAGAGCGGCATGTCTCAGTGATGTCACTGCAATCCTGTTGAACTGGCTTAAGCCAAGATTCCTGGCTCTAAACACCCACCTTAACCAAGCGGCACTCTGCCAGTTGAGGAACTCCAACTGGGGAATCCTGGTTAATATCTCATACAACTAATATTGTTCTTCAGCGTTCCATCCTCACCGAAGAATCATATTGTTTGAGCATGTTTTACAATTTTACAAAGTGACCACGCAAATTTATATTGTCATTATTTCTGAATGGGGATTTTCAGTCTGGGTGGTGTGTCTGCTCTGTGATTAGTGTCCTGTCCGGGGCGTATCCTGCCTTGCACTGATAGGTTGTCGCTCCTCCACAACCCTGAATTGGAAGAAGTGGTTAGAAACTGGATGGAGGCATTTTGTATCTGAACCATAATCGTGTTCTTTCTCTTTCTTCACAGAAAAATGTACTTCATGGAGTGTCGCAGTGAAAATGAAAATAGCTTTCATCATTATGAAATTGGGTATTTAGAGAAGGGAGAGCAAACTTCCACACAAATACAGGGTCTGCCTGCTTGTTCTCCAACATCAAAAAACAAATCAAAGGCAAAGCTGTACTCATTCTACAAAGCCTCTGAGACCAAAAGAAATTCAGTTTTCCATTAGGGAATCCAAGTTTCAACTTAACATAATGCCATATATCACTGGGACCTTCAGTTTTGTAGAGTGCAAGCTCCTATATGATATAACATCATTTTTAGTAATATATTCATCTGTGTACTCTAGGAATTAATTATTGCTTGTTTAATACCTCTACTTTGCTGCAGTTATTTTTCAAATTTCTACCTAAAACTGACTGGCAGGGTGTCGGTATGTTACAGATTTACTACATGTTTCCAGAACCAGTCAGTCCAATCAGCCAGGCGGTGGTGATGCCTTTCTATATACATCATTTCTTGTCTTGTAATTAATAGTGCTGAGAGCAGATGTTCCAGGTTGTTTCTTTTCAGTCATTTTTTGGCAGACATAATTAAATTTGCTTTCAAATGTCATAGTTTAGTAACAAAATCAAAATTGTTTTATTAAATGTTTTATAGAAACTGGGGGCAGGTTAATCAAATTTTTGTATAACAGCAGGTGCAGAACAGCGCAACATTCATTTCCAAATATTTCCCATTTTTTCATGAAAAAAAATCATATTAGTTACTACAAGCTAGCCAACTGCTTAAAATTCTTTACTTTAATGTCTGTTTTGATTTAGTTAGGATTTCAATGCTTTGCATAAACGCCAGTAGAGCACATTTAAAAGAATTAGTCTAAAGTTTAACTGAAAGCTGCTGGGAGATGACAGACACATGTCCATCCATCCATGTCTAAATCATTTCCAATACAGGGTCTCCAGGGGAGTCGGAGCCTATCCCAGCAAGCAAAGGGCGCATGGCGGGATACTTCCTGAACGGGACACCAGTCCATTGCAGGGCACACACAGACACCAACACGCACACACTCACATCAGGGCTGGTTTCAACAGAGGCCAATTAACCTACCAGCATGCCCTTGGACTATGGGCTGAAACTGGAGCGCTTACTGGTCAGTAACAGTAACTCACGTAAACACGGGGAGAATGTGCAAACTCCACACAGCTAGCACCCAGGTCCAGCAGTGAACCCAAGGCCCGGTACTGCAAGGCAGCTCTGCTGACCCCTGTGCCACTGTGCTTCTTAACCACCAACAGGCACATGTGCTACTTAAAAACGTAACTTGCTTATAATTGAAATTTGTCCGTTAGGAAATCTGAAAGCATCTATACTGGAAAGTTTATCTTGTCAATATCACTTTCATCACATGGTTTCGTTGAATGATTTTCTTGTAGGAATGTTTACCTTAGTGCTACAGAAAGGTGACCAAATGCAAAGCTGTAGATTGATCTACAGGCACAAACAAGAAATGTCTCCTTCAGGCATATTTTCACAAGTTTATTGTCATGGAGTCTACTCATTTTTGTTTGAATATTTAGAGAGCTGAATACATTTGGCCACAAAAGAAAGGTGCCCCACTGGTAATAGAGAGGAAGTAAAATGCGTCTACATTTTTAAATAATGATGTCTTTCATGTTTGCAAAGTCGATGCCTCAAAACTTCCTTGGTCCCCGTCTGCTCAATATTGATGAGTAAACTTGTTTTGCAAAAGAAACACATAAATTACATTTAACCAATTCTTTCCTGGCTGCATTCTGTCATTAGTACATTCCCTTTCCTGTTTTTATGACACTGAAGTTTTACCAGTTATCAACACAACTAAACTTGCTGTATAAGCTCAAGAAGGATCAGCTTCCTTATGGACCAGCACTATGACTGAAGAATAATCATCTGATTAATTTATAAATACTTCATCAATCATTCATAAACATCTATGGTGTAGTGAATTGACAACATGCCGCATGTGAAGCATTGGCAATGCATTAGTATTGAGATGTAATTCACATCTCCTGGTCTAAATTAACAAATGATGGTTTTCTTATTTAGTTGATCAAATCCTGCAAAGGATCTACAGTAGAACAAACTGTATATATCATATTTCTGATCATTACCCAGATAATGGACTGTTATTAAATATGGCCAGATTTAAACACCATGAAATAAAAACTGTCACAATTGCACATTTATGAAAGAGACAAAGGGATAGTTTGATTTGGTCAAATGCGGACATGTAATTGGTTGTGTTGTCCGTTACAGAAATATTTAGGATTTCAGAATAAGTTTGCATTGTCAAGAAAATTCCAAATTTCCTACCGGTTTGGTAGTTTTCAAAAGGTCTGTCGCTTCATATCCCCTTTTATCTGCTTCAGTCCAATCGAGTATACCTGTTTAAAGAAAAACAAATTAAAATAGGCAACCAATTAACTTATGAAAGGGGAGAATAGAAAACTCAGAAGAGGCCATACTTGTCCGTTAGGTTTGGCTAGATACTGGACCTCTGATGGCTGAAAGATTCCCACTGCACCAGCACGGCTTTGATATTTCTTCCTGTACCCACCATGTAAAACCTTTCAGTAAAACAGTCAGTTTCCTCACTGTACCAAAATGTGAAGCATGACATCCTGTACACCTGCCATCCAACAACTGGCATGAAGCAGGACAGACCCTGGGAGGGACGCCAGTCCACACACACGCTCACACCAGGCCAGTTTTCCCAGAAGCCCATTAACCAGTACTATACTGTATGTCTTTGGACTGTGGGAGGAAACCAGAGCCCCTGAAGAAAACCCACACAAACTCCACACAGACAGCACCCCAGGAACTGAACCCAGCACCCCAGCACTGCAAGGCAGCAATGCAAACCACTGCGTCACTGTTACTAGTAATGTAAAAAATAATTGCCTGGCAAAAACGTGGAACAAAACTGCCAAAAGCAAAAGCAATGCAGTCAGTTTTAATTCACTTACAGGAATATATTTTTGTCAGCACATACCTTGCCGAGATAATGTGAAATAAATATTCCACCCAGTGGTTCTATAATGACAGTGAAAGAATTATATTTGCATTGTAGACTTAGGAGAGATTGCTCATTAAATTCCAGTAATTTGAGAAGGCAAATATTTATGTATTCACAGAAACGAATATATTAATTTGCAATTACTTTAAAGGAGATGCAGCCAAACCCCAATAATGCAGATGTGAGAACAGTATTTTTGGCTTTAACACATTTAATTTGAGGGGTCACCGCCTACCCATGCACTCAAGGAAGTTGGAAGCTGTCCCCTCATACACTGAATAAGCCAAGAGTTTGTCATGTATCTGGGGGTGATGGAAGGGTGTTAGTGTGATGAGGTGCTCCAATGGCCTCTATTATAGCCGTTTACCATGAACTTCAATGAGTCGCATGGATTGCCACATGAAAGGAAGATGTTGAACTGCCCATCAGCTTCTGGGACAAGTTCTTTCTGGAATTAATTTGACAAGTACATGAATATTTATTTCTGCTCTAAGGAGACATACACAATCAGCCTTAACACCCTGCATCATTATTCTGAAACAACACTACGTAATATACTCCTTTTTTTTACCATGTGCTAGGAAATAAAGAAACTATTCAAATGCAGAGAGATACAAGCAATGTAGATGTGAAGCCTTACACTAACTAGCAGAACATGATGCAGAGGTTAAAACAAAAGAATAACAAGTTGCCTGTCAAAATAGTGGATAATATATACAATATTTCCAGAACCATCATTCACACGGCAAAAAGAAAGAGATATTTCTGCACATCAGTGAAATACAACAGAGGAAAACAGTCTTTTCTTGAATAGGTTTTGTCTCTGGTGTCTTGTCAGTGAATGGCTCCAGAGTGCAGTATTTTTTATGCTCCCTGTTCGTTTGAGTGAAGCATGAAGGCAGACCCATGAAACCTCTTGGGGCACTGTTTCCACGACAACCAACAGGCACACATGATTCTTCTTTCTGACAGGCCTCTTTAATTTGAGCCCAGCCAATCAGGATGGCCCCTGAGCCCTCCCAGAATATTTCAGAAAAATGAAGTCTAGGGAAAGGGCAGTAAAGAATGCTCGTTATATTCTCTGTGTTCTGTGGTCAAATGGGTGGAATGTGCCTATAATGGAGGAGACTACTCCTTAGAAAGAATGACTAGGAGGAGGAATATTTCCAGTTTCCTACATAACTATTGGAAATATATCCTCCTGAAAGCAAAAGCTTTCTCACTATCTGCTTCCAATTTTATAAATCAATCTTTTAATGCATTAACAAGCAGTCATCTCCTCTGACAGGAAATGTAAAAGTCTAATAAAATGGGGAAAAGTAAAACGAGCACTTACAGATTGCATTTGCAACAAATGGTTCTGAAAACCCAGCCATTCCTAGCCAAATAATTTTCATTTATGATCTGTTGGGTTGCTTTCTGATCTCAGGAGAACATTTCTAGATAGAGGATGAAGCCTTCCAGTTTTGTTGCTGGAAAAATTCTCTTGCACAAAAAAGATTAATGGGGTGGCTGCCTGCTAGCCAGTGAAAAGAAGAGGAACATGGAGCCACCTGAGCCACGGCACAAACAATGCTGTTTACATTTTACAGAAAAAGAATTAGAAAGAGTTATAGTTCTAAAATGGTATGTGAATATGCCTGATACTCAGTGGAATAAAGTTATAAGGACTGATTAAAATAGACTGGAAAACAGAGAGCTGTTAGGTAGATTTCTGGAAAGGATATCGGAGTGATGAGAGTAAAAACTAAAAGACACACAAAACGATTTCCTGTAGACAGGAGATTGGGGAGGATAGATGGACATTTATTTTCCACGGATTGCATGGGAGGTCCTATAGAAGGCAATTAAAACACCTGCTTCCAGCCTAATAAATTCCATGCAGTCGACCACGAGGGGGCACCTCCAGGAAAACCCATCAAGAAGGATTAGAGGAAACAGAAGACAGGACTGAGCAAGTCTGGATCAACATTCCAGCCTCTTCAGGCAGGAAACACAAATGCAGAACAGACAGTTATAGAAAAGAAACGAGACTTGGACTTATTTGACAAATGAGTCATAAGGTATCTAACAATTGTATTAAAAATGAACAGCAAAGAGAATACTGTCACCATCACATTTTATTTCTTCTTCACAAATTTCCTTCTGAAGTCCTGAGTAATTTACTATAGTTCAATCTTTCATTTAAAAAACAAGGAGTAGCATCATTGCTATATTAATTGAAAATACAGTGTTATAAAAGACCAATGAATATCTACACAGTGAAGTGACAACATAGATATGTTAGCACAGAAAGGCTGCAGAAAAGCAGTGCTTCTCATTAAGGTACTACTGTATATTTATTTTGGGTTTAAAAAAATTCGGTTTCTATATATTACTTTTCATTTTAGCTACTTTTCTTAAATTATTTTCACACTCCGAATATGTCAGAAAACCCAGAGAACAGCCAGTTTTACCATAGAAAGCTCTGATTTATAAAGGTAGTTTTCATTTGCATTTGCAATTGCAAAAAATTCCATCCACACAAATTACAACACATGATAGCACATCATAGAATCAGTTACCTGGAATCCGGAACGTCGTCCAAACTTTTTTTCTTAGACCAATATTGAAAAGTAAAAGGGAAAACGCAGACCTTGGGAGGTCAAAAGAAAGAAGGACACTTCTTCCTGTATCGTTTATTAATTTGTATTCTTTCTTAATAGAACACTTGCTCTAAGTGTCCATTCTGAAGACTGTAATTACAGCATGGAGACATGAACTAGACATTCACTGAAGCATGAAGCAGGCTGTAGCAACAGCCAATTTGTTTCAACAAAGGGGAGTGAGGTTCAGTTTGTTTCCTCACTTCATGTAAATGGATGCAATGCTACACCAATTTTTTCTGACAGGTGAAGTGGTGTGAATGTGTTTAAAAACAAGTATTTCACAGATGTCAAATCTGTCAACACCACACAGGAAAGGATTCGGTGCTTGGCTTCTGAGGTGAATATTAAGAATGGTGCATCATCACTCACCTAATTGTTGTCCCCAGTAGGGTGATTTTTCTGAATCTGTTTTCCAGTTTTAATTTTTGTTTATATTATTTTGAACATTAAACTTCTTTAATTTTTTAATGAAAAGATTGAAGCATGGCAAATAATAAATCAATTCAGAAGATGTTTTGTCTACAAGTTGTTGATAAAGAGTGTTAGCACACACCTAGGAGATGTCTAGGCAAGCGCTGTTTTTGTAATTCAAAGCCTTATGAAAGGCTTGATCAAATTACAAGGGTTCAACCAGTGAGTAGTAGCCGTGTTTATTTTTCAGTGAGTTGAACAGAGTTTCCAGGTTACAGCACTAAAGAAAGCGGACTAATATGACAGAAGAATCAAAACTTAGTTCATCAAGTAAAACAAACATAAAATACTTTGAAGGTTTGACTAAGAAGCTGTATCAGCCTGTGAGTTGCAGACGAGTGCAGTAAGTACTCATAAAAGTAAAAAAACCCTGTGATTTAATGCGGTTATTCACTGGTGGTTCCTCCCTTTTTGATTAACACTACTGAGAATAGAGGGCATGACTTTAGAAACAGTTGTGGATGCATGGAACAAACATTATGCCAGATTCATTAATTTTCTTATCACAGTGTTAGCTTTCTTATTTGCTCTTAATAAACTTTCTTAATAGGAAAACTAGGTGGTTTTACAAAAAAACAATTTTGTGTGCAGTTCCTCTTTGAGACTATGTACTGCAGTAATAAGCACTTCGACTTGAGTTTCATTAATAAGTCTGCTTTGTGTAGATAAGTGTAGCAGCATCTGTTATAAGTCAGTTCTACATGAAGCCCAATCATAATTACACCAGTATCTGATAGACAGTATGTTTCCTGGTAGTCTCAGGATATTCAATGAAATGTCTCTTCAGGAGTTACTCTGCCTCTACCCCAGAAGGCATTCAACTTTAACTCCACATGTACAGTATTATAGAAAAAAATTAATGTCAGGTGTCGCTAGCTTGTAGCCATATGACCACTGAGGCTGATCAGACCAGAATTAAGCTGAACCACAGTTGAATTGAACTCATATTACTGGTTTAGATAGTAAGCTCAGGCTCTATCAGTGAATCAAGTAATGGTAGTGGGTCTAATTTGTGGTTTTTATTTTTCCCCATGGTGTTATGTATCATAAAAAAATGTAAATAAAGAACAGGAGGTCTAGAGCAAGAATGATTAGCTCCATCTCCCTTAAGCTGTCACCATCAATAAGTGTTACGACTAGATTTTGTCAACATTACCCAGGCATTTCATCCTTGGAATAAGTCTATCTGTCCTTCTGTAAACTCTCTCTCGCCCTGTCTTTTCGTATGACAGGATGGCCAGAATTCACTACAGACCAGCTTCTAATTTTTCTGTCACAGCTTCAAGCTTGATTTCACAAGATCTCACTGGAATAACATAATTGCATCTTTTACTTTTCTAAAGCTGTGCTGCCCCCTAGAATTATTTAAGAATGCTGATAACCAAGCAGTTCACCATATATTACGTAATAAGTTCAATGATATACTAGAACGCTACAACAAGAAGTTCAAGAGCAACTATAAAAAACTTTATTTATTCAAGCATCTTCATATTTCCAGGGGAAAGTGGGTACAGTTATTATTGAGAACAACAGATACACATTGACTTAATTCCCCTCCCCCAATCGACAAAATTCACTTTTCCTTTACCAGAAAGCTGAGCTCCACAAATCAAATTTGTGCAGCTGAAAAATGTAATTTTGAAACTGGAGCTTTGTTACACTCCAAATGAGCACTGGTAGACACCTACAGCATATGTAAAACTGATTTTCAATTAATTTCATACATCCTGACCTCTCCTGTACTGTGTACCCAAAACATGATGCTCCACACTAAATTAATTAAAGGAATGAGCTCAAGAAATTTCATATCTTCATTGAAAATGTTGACTTCAGGCATTCAGGACTACCAGAGGCTACCCAAAAGAAGCCAGACTCTAATATTAATTGTCATACCTTCCATAATAAAATGAAAAAAAGAGTTCACTTTTACTCAGATAACCTCAATCCTGTGAAAGAACCTTGCCTTCTAGGCTTTACAACAGTATGGAATTTAACTTTGCGAAAAAAAGAAATGTGTAAAAATAGACCTGGAGGAAAATTAGTTTAGTAGATATTTGATCCTCCAGTTTTATCCCCACAAAGGTGGTATTTTTTTCAGTTTTGTTTTGCATTGAATTGAAAATATTTTTGGAAGACAGGTAGGGAATACAATCCTAGCTAAATAAGCAGGTTTATATATATGTTTATAAGGGAAGAAGTAATTTATTTTATTATCGCTATTATCTGCTTGTGCAGGATTTGTCCCTGCAAAATTCCAAGCCCCTTTGACCTACCCTTGCTCTGGACCCAGAGTTTTAAAGCTGGGATCATCTGTTCTAATCCCCTCTCATTAAGGATGAGCTGCCTGATAGCACTGCCACCAGCCACATTCCCCTGCAAATGTAATAAAATACAGCACTGGATCATTGCTCCTGCTCCTCTGTAAATAACACACAAAATATAATAACTGTATAAAAAAATAAACTGATTATGCGTATTAACCGTATTTACAGCACAGCAAAACCTTTTCCTTAAATTGGAAAAAAAGAAGCTTTTTTTTGGCCAGCACCAGGATGCCTAGCGGGAGGGCCAGACTACATGATGAAAAAGACATTGATTTCTCTTAGGATGATGGGCTAAGCTCTGTCTCTGGTTCCCAGATTTAGGATTACCCCATCTCCTCTCTGTACCCTGCTCGATGTCCTCAGGATAGACCGTTTGCCAGCTTCATTGGCAAAATCAATGTGGATTTCGCAGAAATACCCTGTGGTGCTGAGCTCCCTTCCAAAGCAGTTTTATAACTTAATCGTTTTACGAATTGGTGAGTTAAAGTGCAGTAGAAGTATAACCCAAAAAGGACAAACACACCACTGAGAAATTAAATTACAGGGAATTTCACAAACACTACAAGAGGAAGATCTCAGGGTCTTATTTCCCTACATGATCCTAGCTTATTTTTTAATTAAAACTATTTCTTAACATAATTTTTTCTAATTCTTAACCTTCAATTTTTTCCAAAGCTCACAACTTTGAGGAATGCTTCCACTGAGCCTAATGAATTCTTTATTGGTTACAGCAGGAGAGCACTGAACTGACATATTAATCAATACAAGCTGGGCAGTGGACTCTGCCTGAAGAGAAAGAGGACAGGAAACTATCAAAGATGGTTTTTGTGTTCCATCATATGCTTCTATCTTCATCTTCACTATCTTCTATCTTCCTTAAAGAGCTTGTGGCACTGTTTGAAAGGGTAAGAACATGAACCCCAAGGCAGGCTAAATGCCAGTTCAGTCTGTTCTGACTAATTTTGTTCCTCTAGATTACCTGCTTAAATAATTACTCAATCTATGGAATTATTTCCATTTTGTCTGCTGTGTAATTTAGCTAGTGATGTAACATGTCTTCCAAACATCATCCCAACATTGCACAACATCACTGGTGCTTGAGATGTGTTCACTGCTACAGTACCTGTTAAGTCTTTCAGGAAATGATTTTGTAAGACAAGAAATATGTAAAGTCAAGAATTTCTGCTACTATTATTACCATCACGTAATGCGTGGAGCAAATCACTATATAGTTTTTATATAATTTGCTTAAAAAAAAGTATAAGTGAAAGTATATACTGTACATGGGAGTCCCTACTGACTAGCAAAAGAATCTGCATTAAATTTTATACAGTAATGCAGTTTGGCATGTTAGCAAAGAACACAATAAACCTAAGAAACATAAATATAGTGCGACCAATATTCCTACCTAGTTTGTTTGCTTGCTGGTATGAGGTGTCACAAAAACAAAGATTAGAATTGATTAAATCATATAGCATTTTATTTTAAACAGCATTTAAAACTTGAAATTTAATATCATAGAGCTCACCCTGCTCTTGAGTGAGTTCCTTGCCCAGTTAATCCTCTCAGGCTTATTTTTTGAGAGGTTAAAGGGCTGTCCTAAGATGGAACATATGGAAAAGTGAACTGCTCCAGTACAGGTGTACACACTGGATGAAATACTAGGAACCTGTAGAAAAGAACAGACTGCCCCAGTAGGTACAGTAGCTGCATCAGCATGCATAGAGTGCAAAATAACAGGTAAAAGTTTATTCCATTCTGAAAGGAAAAGAAAAGAGACACAATGCTTTTCCTGTTCCAATATTTAACTTACATTAGTTTTATATATAGTGTAATATAAACTTTCCATCACAATTCATGTTTCAAGATCTCAAGCCTTTTGATAACTAGAGGAATCATTGAATCTACAGTTGAGTCCTGCTCAGCATTACCCTCACCACAGCTCCAAAAGACAAGGCACTGAGACAGGACTGTGGAGATTTCACAACTCCACATAATACATTTCACATTCTGTTTGAGCTGTTCTTGCTCTGCAGGTCATGCAGAACCAACATATTCCTAGTATTTTCATCAGTGAGCGTATCTTCATATAAACAGTTCAGCTTCTGTATATTTGTTTGGAGGTTTTTAATGCGATGTTCTTTATTTTTTCTATGGTTAAGTCTGTACTGAATTTTTGTCAATGTATCAAAAACACTTTCTGATATTTAATGGAGTACTGTGGCACTTGATCAGCACCAGGGATGAATTACTTTCCACATGGGAGTCCTCAACTCAGTGTCCTTCAATGTGCTATATAGATAGTACAGCACATCAGTACAGATTAGTCAAATATTTCTGCACTGAAGGAGTAATACAGGATGTCTGTATTTGTTTATTCTTGTTTTCTTTTGTTTTTTTTTAATTCAATGAAGTGTGACTGATAATTACAGTGCAGTCTTTACTTTACAGAAAAAAGTTCAGTGTATCTCTCCCTGCCGAATGTACTGTATGCCTTTTCCGTCACTGAAACTTTTTTAGTTTTTTATTTTTCTTCTCGGTTTTTGATGACTTTTTTAGCCTGAAAAGTTTATGCATGGAATTTTTATTTAAAATATTCACATTAAAACAGTGTGTACATCATTTGCAATTCAACAAGATGAGACATCTTTGAAAGGGGGATAATGCTTTTGCTCTAGCTGTCTCATTTTGTAAATAAATACACTGACGAGAATGTTGGCCAAGTGTCTTGGTCGGCAAGCAAGGGTCTTTATGTATTCCAATCTGTTTCATATACAAGCACCCTAAGGAAACTTCCAGACATCCCAGTTGCACGTTTCACCCATGAAATAGGATTATATATACAGTATTCAATTAATCTATATATCACAATGAAGACAAAAGAACAATATTGCTCTTTTCCCTGTCTTTCTGTCAACAGATTTTTCTAAGGTTTTATATGATACTGTATAAAACAAAGCCCAGAATGCCACTGCATACAGTATATTAACCATCCCTGTGCTAAATCAGGGCAATTAAATACATTTTTATAATTGTTTTTTTCTGATGAGATCATTTGAATATGTGATCTGTTGGAATGGAAGTGGAATTAGCCATTAGTCCTACTATATCGAGAAATACCCATCTCCTACACACCTGTCATTGCTAACCTAGGGAAGTAAAGGCCAAAATTTGGATTTTGTTGCTACCATTTAAAGCAACTGTAGCTTAATTACTAATTATTTTTTTATAACAGCTCAAATGTAAAGCAAACTTTTCACTAGCTAGGTTGCAGTGTTGAAGAGGAAGGAATGTATGTAGTTAATAATGTTTTTTTCTAAAAATCAATAATTCTCTAATTAGCCAAACAAATTGCCTATTTCAGTTCTTCCAATATGCAGTGTTTATTGTTTTCAAAGCTGTATGCTTTCAAAAAAGTCAATTAAATTAAATAAACTAATTATACATAAAAAGCATGATTGGGGTTCAATACTAAATAAATGACTTCCTTTAATTAACTACCTTACTGATGAACAAAAGCAAGAGAATGTTTTAAGTGTTAATTTAAATATGAATTCTGTCTTTTATTGCAAGCCCTTTGTTAACAACATTAGTGTTCAGATTATAGACTGGAGTCTTTACATTCCTTTAGAAATAGATTTTCTCTTCTACTTTCTGAAAGAACATGAAAATATCAAACTACTGTACACCTCACATACAGTAGCACAGATGTCCAGTTTTCAATTAAGACAATTCAATTCACACTCCATTTACTTTACATTTGGGTGTAAAAATGTGCATTTATCACTGTGTCATTATGGATAGCTCCCTTTATAATATGAAGAAGTTAGCACTACTACCATACTGTTCCCTTGTCCAGGATTCCATACCAGTTTAAAAAGCCTGTCTGTGTGCAGTTTTCATGTTCTCTCTGTGTTTCAGAGGATATTTGCTGAGTACTATAGTTTCTTCTTATCTTCCAAAACAATGTAGAGTTAGACTTGATTACATATCCTAAGCTTTATCCATTATCCTGTTGGGCTTGTTCCCAGTACAACCATTACTGACTATGTTATAATAAAGGCAACATGGTATAACTTACTTATTCCTAAGGAATAAGCTGTGGCTGAACATTTTAACTGACCTACAAAAGCCCCATACGGTGTCAGAAAAAAAAAATAGATACAGAATCTAAAAGAGAGAAAAAAAAACAACTAACATTTAATTAATTGTCAGAGCGCTGCAACCCCCAGCCCACTCAGAGAGCTTAGGACACCAGGCAGAAACACACCCTGGGCAGAGGCCCTCAGTCTGCCGCGGGACACACACGACCAGGGAGAACATTGGAACTCCACAGAACAGTTCCGCAGTCCGGAACACGAAGTGTGAGGCAGGAGCACCAGGACAATGGAATGAAATTCATGCTGCATAAATGAGTGGGGATCTCACTGAGCGGCTCAGAATTCAGAAGAGAAACAGAAGGTACTGTAGAACCCAAGAGTTATTTCAAATCAAGTGAATAGGATGAGGGGACATAACTCGACATGGGTTAAAAGACACTCATTAATTTTAGGTAAACCTTTTGGGCACAGAGAATTGTCTCAACAGGACACAAACTGCATAAGGAAACACTAGCAACTTTCTGATGCTGTGATAGAGGTATAGTAACAATAATACAGAAGAATGGTCTGTGTATAGAACAATGGTCAGAACTGCCTATTCTTGTCTTCTAGCACAAAAATTAAAGAATCTACAAATCCTCACATAGCAACCTTAAAATATTTCTACAACAGACATTTTGTCAGTATTATATTGCATTTGAGGTCAAAATGGGGAGCTGTGTTAGCATGTGACCTATAGTACAAAGGATCTAGAAGACATTAATTCCCCACTGAAAAGCAAAAGGAAAGAAGATGTTTTAATCTCTCCCCCATTCTCTCACTTACCTGAAGATGCTCCACAGCTGAAATGTTTGTGTTTTTCTTTTACTTGCCTTTCATCACGGAATTAAACTTTACAGGTTCTTTGGATTGTATTAAACTCACATTAAATAAAAATGGTGGAAAAAAAAATCAGCATTAGGTTGTATAAAATCAGGTCCTAACATGCTTTTCTTAGCCTTTTACAAAATAAAATTAGGGAAAAATATAAAAAGTTATGACAAAAGTTCCATTTATTATTATTAAGAAAGTTACAATAATCTCTTTGATGTGATTATTTACGTGATTTACAGAGGCGATTAAAACCTGCCATTCACATAAACATGTATAAGCCCTGCCCTAAATCTCTCAATGGTCAGATTTCACTGAAGCTATGGAAATTTGGAAGCTGCTGTCTCAGTCATAATTTTCAGTACCTGATCCAAGTTACCCATGCAAGAGACACACCTGCTAAACCCGTGCTTCCCAGTCCTGGTGACCCACACACCTGTTGTGTTTCATTCCATCCTACTTTAATTAGATAACTGAAGCCTTAACTCATACAAGGATTTGCTTCATTGGAATATTTGGAATTCGTTTCTGGAAACAGAAAATTTAGATACAATACTTAAAGCTTGGAACAAAAAGCCTCAGGTGTGTGGGTCACCGGAACTGGATTGCGAAACTTTGTGCTACACCAAAATATAAGAGATCTGTATTCCTTTTCTATAGTCCCAGAGGAGTGTTGTCAGCATTATAGATTCAGCACATACAGTAATGAGGCCAAGTAACAGATTATGAATTATTTTTGTGGATTTAATTTTCTCTCTGAACAGTTATAGGCAGGAAAGGGTTGGTTTTCACAGGAAACCGTCTAGATTCTGCTTTCTAGGGTAGGCTCAATTTAACAGATTTAATGGTGATAGCATCTGTGCTTGATAATCTCCTATCTACTGTAGGAGTAATACATTTGTATGGTAGGTATTGCAATAAAACTAGCTATGCGAGGTTGGGTAAGAAGCTTGCAGATTGCCAGCAATTCACAGATCAGAGTTTTTTAAGCATTGGTGGATTAAACTAATCAAAAGATTAATCAGACATGAAATACCAGAGGCAGTGGTGGCCTCTTAAAGCTTTGCATTTCACAGAGCCAGAGAATTAAGACAAAGAGTGTGGAGATATACAGTAACAACATGCTGCTCCCATATCCTATCCTACTTCACCACCAGCTAAAAGAGAGAGTTTACTGTTACTGGTTTTCACATTAATATAGAGTGTGCCAATGTGTGCAACTAGCAGAGCCTGAATTTGCATACAGAAAACATCTTGGTGTAGATGAATGGGGAATAAGGATCCCTCCTCGGTAAACTAAGTCTCAAAAAATAAAGCCAAGGGTCTAGAGTAATTACTGGCTTCTTAGCTTCAGTGGATCAATTTCTTTCAACAGAAGGCTATCATTTCAGAGGACATTGCCATTTACTTAAATGGATCATGATGTCAATAACATTTTAACTGAAATGAAATCAACTTTTTACATGTTACACTATAGCAACAATAGAATGGATGACTTTGAAGACATTCCTATTCAGATTATTAGATATTTCAGTAGTAATTTTGAATGCTGCCCCCATTCTTGAATAAAAAAAACAAACAAAAAGAAAATTCTGCCGAGTCATTGTTTGTACCAGATGGAACATAATCCAACTTCCTAAACAATAATTGGTCAGGGTCAAAAGATCTTATTGGTCAATCCATTCCCTTAATTGCTTCCTTTTCAAGACAGCAATAATTTTGCTTCACTCACGAGGCAATGACATTGAACAAAAGGCAAAAGAAGAATTCAGTCCAGCTGCATAAAGGGTCTCAATATTAGATAAATGATTTAATCCTGATAGCTCATAACAGTGAAAGTGATGTCCTGAATACCACAGAGCCCTGCTCTTCCTGACATGATAATCCAAGACCACATCAGATCTGCCTGGAAATGTATTACTTTCAGCAATACTGCACATCATGCAACATTACAAATGCTTTTGGATGCTTATTGTTTTCAACAAAGAACAACAAATTTTTACCAGTTTGTTTCTGTATCCTGTTTTACAGAATAATTAGAACAGCAAGCTTGGAATACAGCAAATTAGCATAGTCACTGATGTCTACCTAACATGGTTTCAAACGTGACTGGATGTGTCAGAACATCTGAGGCCTTGCAAAACCTAGTTTGGCCTCTGTTACAGTGTCAGATTAATTGCAGATGTGACTCGTTCTCAACATGCTGTAGAAGATGCTTATAGTAGCCTATGCAGCACAGCTAATAGCTCTGCAGGAGAATGTAACCAGAAACTAAATGCAAAACAGTACAAATCCACCATACACAATGTGAAATGCTAAAGGATCAGACATAATCCAATGAAAACCATGTGAAATTATCTTTATAAGAAGCAATCAAGCAACAATTTGCTAGCAAGGCTGATCCATGTTCCAGTCATCATCACCCAAGTGACAGGAATCGGTATTACTGAAGATGATCATTTCAGCCAGGTAAAGGTGAGTTTGAAAAGTGTAATGAAAGCACATCCTGGCCTGCCAGTCACCCACACTGTGTGGTTTGGAACTGTTGGTTACAATAAAAAGACTCTGGTCATTTTTCCATAGAGAATAGAGTTCTGCATGCTTGACCATATCATCCAATGTTCACCCTGGCCTCCATTCCCTCTTTCGTAGCGCATATGCAAGGACACAAGCTTGTACTCTGGGTGGCTGTTCCCTCGCCCATAACCGCTGGCTCTTCAGACAGAATACCTGGTTTGTGTCCCTTCCGCATTTTCTGCAGCACTCCTCATTAGCTTGGTCAGCTCTTCTCAGTGCTCTGTATTGTGAAAATCACAAACTGAAGTATGGGAAATTTAAGGAAAGCCAGATTGTACAAGCCCAGAGTGGAATTTAACTAGGACACCCCTGCTCTTACAAATAGTGTGATGGGATCTTTAATGGCCAAATAGTCAGAACCTCTGTTTCATGTCTCATCTGTAGGAGGACACCTCCTACAGGTCCTATGTCACAACACTGGGCCACTGCTTTTGAAATTATGATTGAGAGAAAAGTGTGCCATAACTCCAACACCACTTACAGTCAGAACCTGGTTTTCCTTAGAACTCTCTGACCTCATTACTGGTCAGGCCCAGCCTTGTATATCATCATCCAATCAGGATACATGGTGATAATTCTGTTATCACCTACAAGTGCCATGAGTGAAATATTTACACTGTACCTCAATAAAGTCCCTAGTAGTTGCAGTATAATTTAGGGAGATCATTGTTTCTCATTCATCTTTTTCTTTTCCTGTGATTAACATCCAGTTAACCCTAATACATTTTCTGTGTAGTGAAGATCTTTGCCATGGGGACACAAACTATGGGAAACTAAAGCAAAGTATATGGAACAACTGTCAAGTACTGTTCAAACATACCTTGGTAAGCTTTTTTAAGGGGTCGCACACTCTAAATCAGCAATGCCAAATAAAACCTTAATTCCCATCATGGCTATAGTGTGTCTTGTGGTGCCCATTACATTTGAATCTGGAGAAATCTAACTTATTTGTCTAAATCTCAAAATATCAGATATATCAAGATTGTTATTATACCATCAACTGTAAAACACCTTGAACAAATTTTAAGCAATTCCTAATAAGCAAGTAATTTGATCAGCCTTGTGATTATGATCTTAAGTGGTTATGTCCATGGACCTCCAGGACTACGTTAAGCTGTACTGCACCACTGCACAAAGCTCCTTGGTAATTACTGACTCCTTCACAGTGGTGGGTACATATCATGCCTAAACAGGTATTACTCTTGTATGCTAGTTATCTTGCATGCTGGATTATGTGATCTAGCCATTAATCTTACTGATTATCACTTAATAAGATCCTTAAAGGCACCACAGCTCTCATTTCCTTCTTAGTAACCTTTGCAGTTACTAACTGCGGTAAAGCAGATTTGGCTTCACAGTCAGGATATCTGTAAATGTGAATTAAATACAACTTTAGCAGAATTGAATACTTTGTCTGAAGAAGCAACCCTGAAAGGCAAGGTGCAGAGAGCAGGATTACTATTGCAAACCCTCATGACAATCCATGGAAAACGTTCCAGGAACCTTTTAGCTTCTAAAGAGTGTTCAGGTATTTTTTCCCCGAATCCCTGTGTCTTCCCCAGGAATGATGGATCCCCTTGCTTGAATGGACAGCCTATGCTGGCAGAATTCCTGACTACTCTACATGTTGCTACAGGACTTGGCATCAGGACATCAAACACTATTAAGCAAAATCCTCCTCTAAACGGGGATTTAAAGGCGCGATGATCCGATTGCTCCAAAAGCCAGTGGAAATTAGCTTTTATTTGGTGTGTTTGCTCAGGACTTTAATCAGGTTAAAATCCTTAAGTGATGTTGTTCTGAAGCCTATCTTTAAAGTCACCACGACCACAAGTTAAAGATCAGCATTTCCTGCGTTGCAGAATAGTATACACAGAAAAATACATCCAAAAGCAAAGGCAAATTAAACCTGTTTCTGTCTCAAGGCATTCTGGTATACTTCTTTCTGTTCTGGACACCGGTACACACATATATCATGGACCATAAAAAAATGACTCTCTTCTCTTTCAGCTAAAAAACATAATAATCCTGACTTTCACTTGGTGACAAAAGTCACTCTGCTTTTTAAATGACAACTTTGACACCACCACCCACTGCATATTCTTAAACCAATACTTTATGTCTGCCAGTCACTGGGTTGATGTTCAGCATCACCTGGCAAAAGAAAGCCTACCATCCAGTGGTATGTTTTAGAATTTTTTGTTGGTGTGTGGGCTGTGGTTTTGATCTAATCTAAGCCCACATCATCTCTAGATTGATCTGCACTTTTAATCAGGTAATCAGCTAATGTGTTCTAACTTCTATGGCTTAGGTAGTTCATTATCTTTGCCTATTACCAAACCATGTAGATCATACTGGACCTTGTACAGTTTAAACATATATCACAATGTTTTGAGCTTATTGAGTCACTAACGTCTACAGCTCTACTGGATCATTTTGAGTATGTTTTTATTAAATTTTAATGATTGTAACAACCACTTTTGTACACATATGCTTTCAAACTAAATTTTGGCTCAGTTGACAAAGGTTCTGAAAATCAAAATAGCAAGCACAGCATACTGTATATGGTATATTTAATTCTCAACCACACTTAAGGTTGTGGAACACAGTGGGAAATAATAGGGATTATGCACTCTCTGCATATTTAACCACAATCATTATCTCACACTTTGAACTTCGTCCAAAAGCATCCCTCTGCGAGACACTTTCTTACTATGTGATGAAACATCTAAAGAAACCTTATTCTAAATATATTTATGTGTACTGGAACCAAAGTAAAGAGGTAAAAATAGCTCTGTAAACCATAAAACATATAAAAAAGGTAATTTTTCTTTTTTATTTCTGTATAAAGGTACAGTACACACAGTGACTTTGAGAATTATAAAGTTTTTTGGTTCTGTGATCCTGCCTTTCTGAAAGAGGATACGGAATAAATCTAGAGACAATTGTAATGTGTAAACAAGTAATACGATTTTTTCTTGTGACAGGCCAGCAGTTTTACATTTTACAAAAAACAAAAGCTTTTTTAAAATAGATTTAGAATCCGGGAGAATGAGGAAGTGTAGGCAGAATCCTCCAAGCCACTCATCTTTTAACTCATCACAGGCAACACAGCCCCATACCCGAGAGTCAGTGTCAGTGTCAGTGGGAAGACAGGCACTGTAATAGAGCAGCTGTCACTGTGAGCGGACTCTTCCATTAGAGGTGTCTACAGAGTGGGTTTAAGGTTAAGGGGCAGATAAAGAGAAGTAAATGAGGGCAACTTTACACAGGCATTCACACGAGGTGGCAAAAAAGTCTTCAGCTTTAGCTGTTGCAAATTTTTATTTCTCTTTGAATAGGCTAAGGGGTTCTCCCAGGCTAGATCATGGGTAGATTAGTCATAAGCAGATAAGAATCAAGAATAATTCCAAATGACAGGAGGCTGTTTGGCTCACCTGGCTCATTTGGCTGTTAGTACTGTAACTAATTGATCCAAGGATCTCTCCCGGCTGCTCCTTGAAGAAGGAGAGGGTATCAGCTTCAACAGCATGGCTGGGCAGCATCTTACATACTCCCACAGCCCTTTGGGTCTTAAATACACTCCCGTGCAGTTTGCAAATTGTGTCCTCTGGTTTGTGTTGCAAAGTTAATTGCGAAGAAATATGCGGCGTCGGTTTTATCAATACCTTTGGTGCACTGAGGGCCAGTCTCTTAGCAGATCATGATTAAGGAGTTTGCTGGTGAGATCAAGGTTAAAACCAGTGTCTCAGAGCACTCTGAGGAGCTGTATGCACCACTGTGTGAAAGACAAACCCGGTGGGGTGGAGAACTGCTCTCGCTTCCCAGTGAAGCTCTGCTGATTGGGAGTTATAGTCATTTCTGGAGGATAGGTAGGATGAGGAAAAGGGTGGGAGTCTGTATCCACCACAAAAGCCTGAAGGAATCTCATCTGAGTTTAGACAGAATGAAACCGAGTAGCGTCGACCGGATTGCCAGGAGAGTAACAGCACACCCGACTGCTGCTGTATCAGTGGCACTAGGATTGATTATTGAGGAGTATCCTTGCCCAATAAAGGTTAAAGGTTGTATTTCAGGTTAAACCTTAATCACACTGCATAGATCACTATAACAGATAACTTTAAAAAGTCCCCAAAGGGTTAATGTCACTTGTAGAAGAAATCCCTTAAAAAGGTGACATGTATCTGTAATAGTTAATAATTTGTGTACCTTTAAATGGGGCTTTGGGGTGGAGGAGGAGAAAGATGTAAAAGATGCTGCAGGTCAACTGAGGAGAAGAGCAGACAGTAATTAATTCCCTCGTCACTCTTCCCCATACTGTATATGCATCTCTTTGCAGTCCTTTAAAAAATGCAATATTTGCTGGAGCAATTATTATTTTGGATACAACTGTAGTCAGAAATAACAGCAAAGAACCACACTGGAGAATATCCTTTCTGAAAGCTTAAAGCTTATTCACAATCAAATTGTATAGGGCAAAAACACATTCACAGTAGAGCTTGCCATTCACACAGGAGGAGACACAGACTTATTATTGCTATTATTATGTGTGAGATTACACAAACATCTAAGGCATAGACAATACCTTTGGAATGAGCTCTGAAATTATCTTATAATTATAATTGTCTTCTAATTCTTTTTTTTATCCAGTGTCCCCTGTCATCCTGCATCTGGTATGATAAGTTCAATACTCCAAATGACATGTTTTATGCATTTAAGAGCATCACTGTTCATGTTTGCTCTTCTCTTCTACTAGCACTACATTCATATTTTAGTGTAGCAAAGGAAGAGTTAAAAACTTAAAGACATTTACTTTCTAACTTTTGACTTTCTTTGTTCTGCTTCAGGTATTTAAAATTGCTAAAGGCCCTGTCAAAGGCAGCCCAATAGGCTTCTTTAAAATAAAACCTGAAACACAAGCCAGAGAAATTAGAAATATGATGAAGGCATTTAAAACAGGAGGTATGTAGTTGCACAAAGGATTGTGGGTGTATGGTACTACTACTATACACTGTGGTATGGTAATACTACTATAACAGCTGAAAGAGATCCACAGATCAGTTAACGACTAGAAAACAAGCTGAGCTAGATGGGCAAAATAGCCCATTCTCAGTTTTGAATGGTTTTATATTCCTATGAGGGGATTATGTAGTAACTTCAGGTATTCAAAATCGTGAAAGGTCACTGCTAACTCCACTCAGGGAACCTATTCACATTTAACAGCTATAGACTGTGTACTGAAGTTTACTAACATTCAGAACAAAATAGAGGAGGCACGCCTTTAGAGAGACAGCTATAGGGTTTTGGGACAAGTCTATCCATGGTGAAATTCTTTAAGAAATAGCTTTGATATAACTTCTTAAATCATTAAGGTACCAAAACAAACAAGAATGATAGGCCAAGTGAGCTGTTTATAAAGCATGTTAAAACCGTAATGGAGCATTGCAACATTAAGGTACATTCAGAAAATAAAAAAGGTAATAGTATGCAGTTATCCTGTAAATACACCTGGGTGAAATTTCATAAGGGCATTTCATAAGTCAAATGAGTGAACGGAGAATGGGACCAAACAGGAGGAGGCATTGAGCCCATCAATGCCCAAGTGGTTTATTGATCTGAAAATCTCATCATGGATTTTCCTCAAAGCGTAACTAAGTGTGCACATCATGGCTTGTCAGCTTTTTTTGTTTGTCTTCACGATTTGTGTATAAAGACAACCTTCTGTTTACAGGACACAATCTACAGTACCTGCACTTCAATAAAACAGCCAGGAAACGCAAATTATACAATCCCCTTTCAGAGATAAACATGCTTTTGAAATGATCTACTTTATCTGGATGGCCTTTTCTGTTGCATGCATTTCTCAACAAGCAAAAAAGGCCCCTTTAAGATATCTGTCCATTTGCCTACTCCATGACTGCCTCTCATCTGTATTCTGAAAGCTGTACACATTTTCACTTGTTTTTGCTGTCCTGATGAAAATAATAATATATAGATATAATGTATATTTACTGACAACAGGCAAATAAATAAATGTTTTCACTATGTGTCTCACACTTCTTTGTCAACGGTATCACCATCTTATTTGTGAGTGGTTCCAAGACGATACAGATAAGGCTTTGACGAATAGCAGTGTGCTTCTTCTCCAATATCCAATACATCTTTTTCTGACAAACTGTCTCCAAAATGATATCAGATTGTATTATGCCATATTATATCGTAGTGCATTAACAGAAGTGTACATAGCAAGCTGACAGGACTATTGTTTTGTACTGTATTTGTGGTGCCAGTGAGCTCAAATGCTCAGGAAAAGAAAAGGGCTCCGTTAGCTCAATAATCCGATTCTGAACTGTTTTCCTAATGCTGTCATATTATTAGTATTGAACCTTTTCAGTACGTTGACCAATCATAGGCAAAGAGAATTAGCATCTTAATTGAACTACACATCCATTCTAGCACACAGAGACTTAAGCACAGGATCAACATTCTCTGTTTTTCCCCTTCTGGAGACAATCTTGCTGTAAGCTCACCTTCACAACATATTTTTCCCAACTTATCGAAGGTAAGAGGAAGAACTGCATTTCTCTGTCAAAAACAAACTCACTTTGAAATACGCAAGAAAGAGGTTGAATAAAATGAGAAATAATAAACAGATTTTGGGATATTACACTACTGCCACAGCTAAAAGTTTGGAGGGCTTTTCTGGTGGTCTTCATTTGCCTTTACTTCCAAACCACATTGTATGTTGTGGGTTTTTTGATGCTTGAATTCATCAGAGTCTGTACTGGGTGATTTCATAAAGTTAACCTTCACTTTGAGTCTTGAACTGGTAGTATCATCATTGGGATTAGTACATGGGGAATGGCTGTTGGATCAATTGGCAGTGAAAGTTTTTATTATAATACCTGAAATGCATTTCTGAAATGTTTTGGCCTGTTTAGGAGACCTTTAAATATTTGCAAGCAGTATTATAAAACACTTTCAGGTTTTTCATTCAAGCAGCTTTAAAGGACATTCAACTGTTCTACTTTTTAGCACATCAGACACCAGGTGCTGAACCAGGCTTCCCAAAGGAAGGGCCAGAAATAGCCTGTTGCTGTCTTGAGGGGTTTGAATATCGTGCAAGTGATAGGTTATAGTCATAGCGATGCACAGGGGAGAGGCTGGAGATGAGGTGACCTCAGTAAAAGCAACAGGCTCACATAAGAGGATTATCCCACTATTATCAACCCAGGGGGGAAATTACCCTGGGTAAAAAAACAATGTTTAAAAGGGCAAGACCCAGCTGTCTACCCTGACAAAATAATAGGAGGCTAGCTCACAATAGAGCTGGAATCCAAGGTGAGGAACAGTGTGTTCTCTCCTCATAGGCACTGTACCTTGTTGCAACATTAAGTGTGAAACAAATGTTAAGAAATCTCTCCACATATCATTTTCACATTGGGGAGCGCTAACAGTGTGTTCTTGCCAACATGTCTCAAGAAGACAGGAGGTTTTTTACCTAGCTAGTTTGTGATAAATAATAAAGATGTGTTATCTGTTCATTTTAGAATTTGATTTTGATTTTTCAAATAGTCTAAAAAACTCTAGGTGAATAGCAATTTTCTAAAGTATGTTTTATTCTGTACTGCATTCTTTTGTTTATAAATCTCTTCGATTTCTTGAAAAAAGCAAATACATATCAAATGTTACATAAGTCCATAAATTAGTAATAAATTAAATTACATTCAATTAGTAAAAAAGTAATTAAATTAATCTTGAAAGACTGACATAATGCAATAGCAGATTCATTCTGTTGTTTACTTAGATAAAGAGATGTTAATGGAATGTATCTGTATTTGATCAATTCAATTTATAGAACTTAGTTAATCTCACAAGGGAAGTGTAAAGCTGCAATCTTTGAAAGGTGAAAGGGGAATTTTTTTTAATCCTAGGGTTTTTTCCAGACATCTAACAATAGAGATATAAGAAAACAAATTAGACTGAAAACACATTTACTGTTTCTAGAGTATTACTGCTTTTTATACTCATAGAAAGATATTGATAACAGAGGAACATGGGGTCTTGTTTACTGCTTACTGTCAGCCAGCAAGCTTGTAACCAGAGCAGGAGCTACATGCAGTCCATACAAATATGTACAGCTGTGTGCTTGCAGTAAAAAGGGCCCTTTCATAGCCATTAAGCGGGTGGAAATTCTCTGTGAATACTCTAGCAACAGGCCTGAAGAGGGATGACACTGAGGGCACTTGCAGTCCGACAACATAAAGCTTCTTAGAGCAACCTGCCACCGGCATGTCACTTCATCGGGCTGTAGGAGATGTGCTGGAGAAGCTGTCAGTGGCAGAAAAGAAAATACTTTTAAAAGTCCTTTTCTGGCAACTATTTCCCTTCCCACGCAATGAGTCCACAAGAGGAGTCTCATCTCCACTTTCTTCTTACCACTAGACATTGAGTCACTTAGCCGGACATATTTCATTGATTTGTTTGAAAGCAAAACTGGGCAGGAAAGAGAGAATGAAAGATTGGACCACATGCTATGCACAGAAAATATATAAGCTTGGCTTTGTAATGAAGAATGCCCAATGCAGATATGCTATTCACCCATTTAAAAAAAATGTTTAACTTCTTTGTCCAGTCTAGAGCAAGTTTGTTTCCTCTCCAATTCTTTTCTTTCTTCGCTCAACAAATGCTTTTTACAGAATCTGTAATCAACACCCAGTTCAGTCGAGCTCTGGAAAGGAGTCACTGCAGAATGAATGGTTTTGGAAACATGCTTGATCATGGCAGGCCATTAAAATCTCAGTCTTTGCCAACAACTGCATAACAGGATTTTTTTACACGGGGAAAATATATTGGTAGATTTCAGTTATAATTTTTTTCTCTCTTATTAGATTTTTCTCTTGCACTCAACTTGTTAAATCAAGTCAACGTTTTTTGAAGCAGCTACTGAATACTCATTATATTAGCGTTATGTATGCATTCAGACCTGAGGAGAATGAGTATACTCACAGTTACAGTACAGTACATTAACCTGTATTTCATTGTAAAGCAGAAACACGATTGTAGAAATGTTATATGTATGTTATATTTACAAGAGTGAGGTAACAGGACAACAAACAAGCATTTAATTCAGATATAGTTATACCTCCCTAATGTTTAATCAAATGTTCAGTAATATTGCAATACTTACAATGCCCTTGTTAATACCAAGAGTTACAGTAATTGTATTTTCTTATATATTTACTTGTAGAATAAAATAGGATGTAGTCTTTGGTTCTAAGCTTCCAGGACAGACTCTGGCCACAGCCCTTATCTGTTAATATGCCATTTGAAATACTTGGTCCTTGAAAGTCAATGAGCACAGCAGATATATCATATTATTACAATCATGACAGGAAGCAGGAAGTTGTGCACATGGGCTACATTCCAGATGTTACACACCACCATCTTAGAGAATGAAAGCCCCTCCTTTTAAGAATGTAAGAAAGGTTATAAATGAGAGGAAGCCCTTCAGCCTGTTTGGTAGTTAGTAGATAACTGATCTAAGGATCTCATCTTGCCATTTCTTGAAAGAATACAGGGTATCAGCGTCAACACCATGGCTAGGAAGCTCGTTCCATACTCACACACCCCTCTGAGTACAGCAGTGCTTTGACAGAAGGACATAGTCAGCACATTCATTCACAGAGGACCCCTTTTTGGAGAAGACTCAAGATCTTCCCATCGAGTTTCACCGAGATCGACATTAGCTGTTTTATTAGGATGTAAGCAAGATTTCACATTGTCATCCAGTACATCTAGAACACGATTCTCAGGTGTTTAAGGCCATTGTTCCCTGTCCTGTCTCGCTGTAGTGTTGCCATCACTGGGGTTTGTCAAACAGAGACCCAAAAATATACCTGCAGCTGCATCTCCCAGAAACACTGTTATTTTATTAAAACAATGTAGGAAATGTTTTTCAAGACTGATTATATCCTCACTCAGAAATTATAAACTAACCCTTTCCAGGAGTTAATTAACTGTAGAAGATAACAATGATGAACACTGATTTCATTTTAAATTCCCACATAACAGTACATGTCAAATTGTTGGAAGTTGTTAATACATTTGCCACTCTGCATACATTCGTACTTCAGATTAGCACCATTTTTCAGGAACAAAATATGCATAACAACCAAATGAAACTTTCATGCTACAATATGTTTTATTAATTACCTGTGACTATTGATTTAATCTTTGCTCCATATATCCTCCAAGACACAGGATGACACCTGTAGCAATACCCTGGTTTATAAAGTGCCTTTTTATGCATTACTAAGCACTATAGAACATATGAAACTCATTAATCAAGATATGCAGCAGGAAGTGCACTTAAAGCTTACAAACCAACAAAAACAGGCTATACCAGGCTGGCATCATGAAACATTAGCCATACTTGCATTCAAACATGTACGGAAGTGATGATAAGAAAAATGATACTTGTTGCATATAGAATTGTTTTGAATTGTGAAATACTGTATATCCTTTCTTTTCCATGAGTAATAATTTTCATCTCATATTGCAGGCTCTTGTAAAGAACTACCTACTAGGGGAGATCTCATGATATGCTCCTGCCTTGCATATACTGACTGTAGTACTGCTCTTCACTAGCATCTCCCTTATTCCATTTTACCACACTGTATTGTACATTGTTCTCTGCACCGTTAACTCTTGTAAACTGCTGAACTTTGTAATTTATTACACTTTCATCATTTGTCATTGTATTCATAAAGCATTTCATTTCCTTATTGTAAATCTTGTTATATGCCTTTGAATAATGCTGTCACTGAAATAAATAATGGAATTAAGCTATAGTAGAAAATCTAAAAGTATCAAACACACATCTGGGTTAAATGATGGCTTCAGTTGCAAGAAATCTAGTTTCACAGTATGTTGCCAGGCTGATAGCTTGTTTTTACTTGAGTTCCAAAATGGATTGTATGAATGTGATGTGCAATAAGCATAAATGAAAACAATACTTTTTTTTCCTGGTATTGCCCTGATGCCCATGATAACTCATGCAAGGCAAATTGGTGTATTCTGCCCAAATGGTTGACAATGTTGTAGTCTTGGCACAACCTGGAGTCAATCTAACAACAGCCAAATTACAAGGTTCATTCTGCACTCCCAGTTGTGTCTTGAAACTAATGACTAATGTGAGTGACCTGTTCAAAACTAACTGCACAACTTCTCCATTTCACCAATATACCAACACAATCATTTTGCGATTAATTAATAGGAAGTAAGTTGAAGATAGCCAGCAGCAAAAGTATGTGGACAGATGACTGGAATAATGTAATGTAATGTAATGTTATTCTGGTGGTTAGCATTTCTGCCTTGCATCACAGGGGTCCTGAGGTCAATTATTGGGGTGCTGTTTTCTTGGAGTTTGTTTGTGCTCCTTGTGTTTGTGGGGGTTTCCTCTGGGTGCTCCAGGTTCCTCCCATACTCCAAAGACAAACTTATAGGAAAACTGCCCATGATGTGAGTGTGTGCGTTTGTGTCTGTGTGAGCCCTGTGAACGCAAACAGAAAAACAATGCAAAAGTTTACCTTGAGTCTTTCTTGATGGTGTTGCTTATAATACCTAAAGCAGACATGATTCTACCACAGGAATCTTAGTGTAAAAAGCTCATAAAAAATGAAATGTCTAAAAGTTCTCAGGAGAGTGGCACCTCTGTCTTACCATCCAGTCGAGTGACCCCTGTCCTTTTCTTGGCCCCTCTCCCACCTGCGGGCGCACTCGTGTACACACGCGCATGCGCATCGTCCCTGTTGAACAGTCAATATTTTCTAAAGGATCTGGCTCCCTGGAGACCTGCAGGCAATCTGGGACATCTCAAGGCTGCGCAGAGAAAGAGCCTGTGATTGCATTCGACCGAGCCTTAAAAAGATGTCATACATCAAACGGCAATAGATAAAAAGCCATCCAGGGCAAGTTAATCAGCAGAGTGCCTTTCATAGGCACACATCCATTTGTCTCAATACTATAAATAAGGCACCCTGAAATAATACACAAGGGCCGGTGTCTTTCATTAAAACACCATGTAAATAGCAGCTGTCTGCCAGCATTTTAAGTCATATAGTCTATTTCTTCCATATTCATTATTCTACATGGTCTTTTTATATGAGTAGCTTTAAATTATAGGATGTGACCTTGAACTGGTGTTAGAACTTTTGTTCTAAGAGACCCTTAATTAAAACTGAAAGGCTTGTATGGATGTCATACGAGCTTCTGTGTATCAGACTGACCACGTACTTTTCCATTTTAATTATACTGGATTATACTGGCCTTGGGTGCTGTATGGATTTTGCTGCTGGTTGCAAGTGTCAAAAATGGTGCACAGAAGGCTTGAAAACCTTTTTGTCAGCACCCCTCCAGTTCCTAGAATGCAATCCTAGAACTGACCATGTTTGGATTGAGACTAAGAATTGCAGTATAAAGAACAAACAGAGGCCCTTTCTCCTTGCGCAGTTGCAATTAGCTTATTGATCCAAGGACACTGTCAAGTTGTGGCTCCAGGATAAACTCCAAGAAAAAGCTTTCCTGCTTTCAGACTCATTAGGCTCTCTGGGTCTGTTCTCTGAGTGTCCTCGTGCACAATGCTTTGAAATGATTTACAGGTGTGTCAGTCCCTTTCACTCAGGCAACACACAAGCCAGGAGACATCTCTGCTTATCTCTCCACAACAAAGGCAAGACCTATAGTGCACTGAACGGTCTAACTGAGTCGCTAGTTGCTCCTCAAGGACTAACCAGATTCCATGCAAATCTTCTGACAGATTGACTGAAACTGATTTTCCACTTTGTTTTACATAGTCCATATTACAATGGCTTCATTCAGTGTATTTTTCAGGAAAACTTGACAAAGCTTTATTTTAATCTCTTTATCTTAGTGTAGGCTCTGAGTCTTATTTTCACCTGTGATTATTTTGGACTTTACAGTTGGTTACTACCCCACCTGGGGTGCCCTGGCAGAACCTGTGTTTTGATGGCAGCTCAGCAGGTCTTTGCTGTTTGAGCAGCGTAGGCCTCAGGCGTACACACACTGTTTTACTCTGACATAGTGATATGGACATACAATGAGTCACCGTCTGCTACTACTAGACCAGAGAGCACAGTGGCAGTCAATATGGTAATGTAATGACTTCTTACAGGATATGACCTTCCTTCTTTCTCATTAGTAGAGTTACAGGATATGGAACTCTACTAATGAAATCTTAATTTCCCATTCAATAGGGGTCTCCTCCACTTTTAAGAGCAATTTCTTTGTTGCCTAGAAGGTTTAAAACTTAATCTATCTATCCTGTAACTGTTAAACCATCCCAAGCAGATACAAGTACAGACTTTACTGGGAAAACTTTTCATAGATTAAACAGTTTATACCAGCATTCTTAACAATATGCTTATTTATGTATTTCCATTATAATACTGACCAAAAATACCTCAGTGACAGTTCGTAGGCTTTCAAAACAGATTTGCAAATATCCCTAGGGGTGATGAAGTAATAATTTGTACTTAGCCAAGTGTTATGGTATAACATACTGTTACATTCTTTCAGTCCCACTGAAGAAAATACACCCTATTGAGTATAGGCTATGAAGCTGTCATATTCAGCTGAGTGCAGGGTTCCCTGGGTGTATACAGTATACTGAGGTCTGGAGCATTTAGACACTGTAAGCCATATCATGTCTGTAATGGACATGGTACTGTATATACACAATATCAGACTATATCACATTCAGACTGAAGCAGTGATATGAGATGTCAGATTTTTTTTTTCAAACAAGTATTCATTGTTACAAATTGTGAATTAGGAATTCATTTTTTGCTGTTTTATGCAATCACTCATTTTCTTTAAAGTGCCTTCTGATAAAAATAATTTAATATTATGCCTTTTAAAAGATAAACAATAAAGGATTCAGACATCCATGGTCTGTCTGTGGTCTGTTTTATGGACTCATACTTAATTAAGAATGAACGTATAAATATTTTTTCCCTTATCCATATTGCTTTATATAGTAATGCTACTGCTTAAAAAACGAGTGTGCAAGAATTTTCCCTGTGGAGCAGATTGGTTTTGTAAAGATGTTTTTCAGTAACGGCAAAAAAGTGCCTCTTGAAGAAACACTTCCTCTTCTAAGAACGGAGGATAATGCTTCCCCTGAATTATTAATAGCAACTGTTACAGAGTCTGAATAACTGGGAATTATCTGATGTAAGGTCACACTATGGGTTTCTGGACAGAAATGAAATCCTTACTCTCTGCTAAAGAAAAATGGAATAACCTCCCCAAACACACAGAAGGTAACAATTATAGGATTTACCCCTCTTTTTCTTCAAGGAGAAATGGGCACAATGTGAATTTTCCAATGCCAAAAAGACACCAACCTTTTTCTGCCTATTCATTAATATTAAATGCATTGCAGCAAGTGATTCAGCTTGGTTTCATAACTGTGGCCACACCGTGTATACCTGGCCTGGGACTTTCTGAAAGGCTATTACCCAAGCCACTGTGGTTCCTTCATAAGGGTGTCTTTTATTATATTTACATGCATAGTACCACATTTTTTTCAAAATGCAGAATTTTGTTATACACCAATGCAATTTGGCATAATCAGTTGGAATAATCAGTGCATTTTGGCATTAACACCTGCAACCACACACAGGGGATAACAAGGAAAAGTAGGCAGACTCTCCCACCTTCCAGCCCCTCATCTTTTAACAACTCATGCACTCTGTATCCATGTGCTCTAGGTTATGCCCATGGGAGGACTCGACATCAGTAAACAGCAAGGGTCCCAGAGCTTTCCCAGCTTTGCCCAGAGTCGTTGTGAGCTCTGATGATTACCCAAACCAACCAATTGTGGGCCATTATTTGGGAGAATCCCAGCTACAGTTAGCTAGTGACATGATTCAGGTTAGACCTGTGACGTTTGGATTACAGAGTACAGCCTGTACTCAGGCGCATGCCTTTATCATGTGGCCACAGGACACCCTATCACAGTTTTAAAACGGGAAAAATGGACAGAATTCTATTCTGGAACAGTTTCTATTTATGTTTGCATACATTTTTAATCAAATACATTCTCCCATTACCAGATTTCAAAGAGGGTTTTAATGACATGATTTATAAAACAATTACATTATTGACTGGAGGTTCCTCAGATTGGCTTAGCAAATCAAATTTGTGAAATAGACTGTATATATATATTGCTTCCCAGAAGACAAGGAGGTGGGGAGTGGGGAAGGGAGTTCTCATGCTTTGGTAGATGTCGTGATGGTGGGGTTAAATCCATATTTAATCATCCCTGCCTCTCTGACCATTGAAGTGAAAACACTACATTTGTCAGCCAGGCTTTGCAAGGCTACAACACTACCTTCATTTAAATATTGTAGTGTTTTCTACATGCCCAGAACAACACGTAGGTATTAATGTAAACATGATATTATGGTGATAAACAAGTATTTGCCGGAATTAAAAAGAAGCCTTGTAGGAACAGTAATTCATCTTGTTTACTTCCACACTTGCTGCATCAACTAGCCAGAGCCCTGGTGAATCTGAAACACAAGCCCTTCAACAGAGCATATAATGCATGAATAGTGAGTAAGTCTAGTGTAGTCTCATAACTGATGGGTTGTGGGGTCAAGTCTTTGCTTTAGACCCTGATGTTGTACCTTGGGTGAAATACTCTACCCCGTGTACTCAGGGTGACTCAGCTGTCCAAGTAGAGACCAGCGCTCCTTGGGTACAGTAATCCCCGAGATGGACTGGACTGTCCAGGGAGGAGCAATGGGATATCTTGTCTGCTTAACACCATGGAAACCAGGATAAGCTCTGGCTTGATGAGCCTTTGTGGCTTCGAATGGAAATCTTCTTATGAAGAATATATACTTTTAATTAACAGTAATGTTATTGAATATCTGTTTTTCTAAGCAAAAAATAATTAGGGTAGGTGCTGCTTTTGTTTTGAAGTTTACTTGCACTGCTTCAGTTACTAGTTCTTCTCTATTGCCGATAAAAACCATGAATATTTAATAAAATGTATATAATATATAATATTTAATACAAGTTAGCACTTCAGATTGCAGATTTCAGAAGACAGGAAAATCTGACTCCACTGCTGGAGAGGTGCAGTCCTTCACTGAGCTACAGTATGTACTGTATCCTCATACAAGGAAACAAAGACGTGTTTCCATTGCATTCTGACACACTGAATTTACATCAGCACTGCCTTGTGGTCACAGATAGAAATATATACTCTAAATAATAAGAGGCTGATTAATATTAAATGTGGAAAACAATATGAATAAATGTCAAATATATCATGGGTACATGATGAATTCATGTTCTTTCCCTATCAATAGAAAATCTGTACTTAAAGTATATTTGCATTGGACTCTCACTATAAATAAAGTATGGTAGATGTGTGATTGGTTTAGTGATTTTTTGTGTACAATTACCAGTAACCCCCTGACCGGGGTGTAATCTCCAGTTTCATTACTAATATACGTCCTGTATCAGCTGGACAGATCACTGTTCTCTCAGCCACATTACATTTTTCACATAGTAGGACCAAGTAAACACCATGGCCAAGCTCTGAGGCTAAGTGACCAGCCTCTCTTGTGAATTTTCAAGACCATAAAGTAATTTTGTTTGAGGAGTATCTATAAAAGAAAATTCCAGGCTTCTGTTTTTTAAGTTATAGACTTTACAACGGCCACATCAGTGCTCACATTCCCACAATTTTAATCTTCAATCTTTGACACGGTGCTCGCATCAAAGGGCCATGTAGCCATCCATCAGCTTTCAGCTTGCATGGCAAATGTAGGAAAAAATCTCTGATTAATGGTGCTGCTCAGCTGTTTCTCAAATACAGAGTTTCTACATTAAAGGAACCTTATTTTAAAAATGTAAAGGCAAACCAAGACTTTCATCTTCTCCAGCAACAACGCACAGTTGAAGTCACATAAAAAAATGTTTTAATCTCCTTATTAATAACAAAAGCATGAAAAAAAGAACCCAGAGAAATAAAAAAACAAAGCCAACAATAGATCTGGTACTGTAGATATAATAGTAAAAGAAAGGTTGCAAACAGGAGAAAGCCATTTGACCCATCTTGCCCTTTTGAAAGTTAAGTGAACCTTATTTGACATTTTTCTAGCCATTTCTTAGAAGAGGTCAAACTCTGGGTCTCAACCATTTGGCTGGAAAACTTGTTCTAGGCTCCTTGTTCTAGACTCCTACAACACTTCTTGTAAAGTGTCCCATACTCTGTATTCTACACAAACTGCCTTTTGGTTTTAATTTGCTTCCCTGTGTCTTTGATTCATTGCTGAGTGTGAAATAGTACCCAAGTTTGACCATATCTATTCCCCTATTATTTTACATGCAGGGATCAAATTTCCTCTCATTTCAAGTTCTTCTCAGTTGCCTTTGTTCTATACTGAAATAATTTAACTCTCTTAACCTGTCTGTAGATGACAATGTCCTGAAACCATGAACCATACCTTGCTAAACATATCTAAATCATTTATAAAAATATTAAGAAATGGGCCTAAAAATGAATATCGTGGCACAGCTCTGCTTTCTTAGAGGCTCTGTCAGTTAACATGCTGGTTTCTGTTTGTTAAACATGTATCATTTCACATTTCAGTGCTATCTACTGTCTTCTATTATTTCCAGAATTTTAACTGTTAACAGTAACAGAAGTAAAGAATGTGATTTCCTAGATTAAGTCTGCCCCCTTTTTATGAATTGATGTTTGCCATTCAATTGAATAATTGAAAGCTGAAATATTTGAACTAGGGTCCTATGAATAAAATTCCTCATTTCCTAAAGTAGTACTAGGAAAATACCATTAGGCAGAGCTTCATTGGTATCTAGCCACACTAGCCCCAATAGAACCTCATTATCAATTACAATAAAATAACCTAAAACCAAGGAGCTCATTCTATAACAGTGGGAATGTTATTGACATCTTTGAAAAAGCCTGAGTGAAGTATTCATTTTGCGTGTTTACTATATATTTATCATCTTCCGTTATTGATCTCCTACAGTATTTTCTTTTGAACTATTTACTCCCATTTTTACAGTTCTTTTATGGTTGTCAAATGAAAAAAATGATTTGCATTACAGTATTTATGTATTGCAATCTCTATTGCAATATTCTTTTTTTCTGTTTCCCTCTCGGCAATTCTAATATGTTATTTTATGAATTTCTCCACTAAGCCATGTGGGCCTAGACTTGGATTTAATAGTTTTAAGGATAAATTTGCTTTGAGCTTCTAACATTGTTTTTCTAAATATGACCATCCTTATTCTATTGACTCAGTATCTACCTGTTCCCAATTCACAGTATGTAAGCTCTCCCACAGTTTTTCATGATTTGATTTTCTAAATCAGTTTCTATATTCCCTATCACAACCTCCCTATGTGCAGTATGTGCAGAAAGCAGAAATTTCTTTTTACTAATAAGAAATGCAGTAATACAGTAATGTGTGCCCCTTCTTCATTGAGTGGTCTATACCGTACACACTGTGTTAAATTCTCTGAATTCCTGTTCTCTAGTTCAGCCAAATTCTAAACTGCCTGTACCCCTTGCTCAGGTACTCTTGCTTGCGCGATAATTTTGATATATAGTCCCATAACACCACACCTTCTGTCCTGTCTGTCTTTTTCCGAAAAAAATATGTATCTATTAATTTTATATTCAGCCCTGACATTCTCCTCCAGCTCTGTTTCGGGTACAAACGTGTCAGATTGGAAGTGTCATTTGCTTTAAGGTTTTTCCTGTTGCTCAGGGCCTTCCTGTTCACACCAGGACTGGCTTCTTGTGAGCTGCTTGCCCCCTAGTTCCCTGCTTTAACTATTCCTCACATATATTATGCATACGTTTCTCCAATATAGTGGTGCTCCTCTGGTTCAAGTGCAATCCATCCTACTTCCTAAAAAACCCTCTGCATCAATCTTTTAGCCACATGATAAATCTCCATATTTCCCGTAGCTTTAACTTGTCTTGCCCTGGGCAATTCTGAAACGACCATCTTCAATATTCTGCGCCTGAGTTTCCTTGCTACATCCTTAAGTTTGCAGAATAATCATCCTACCTTGCCACCTTATCTTGTTTCTGCATGGGCCATATCTGCCCCGGCTCTGGTTAGAGGTGTGTCCACTCACTCAGGGAGGTCAGCAGAGTGGTCACCCGGAGTACATTCATTAAAGAATGTAATAAAAGGGCAACAGTGAAATGTAGTTGATCTGTTCCTACAGTTTTCTTCAACTTTCTTCAAACCACAAAGTCTTTGCACCTGAAATAAAACACCATATCTGTTCGGCTTCTATAAATTATAATAGCATCTGCTCCACATGTTCAACTGAATGACTGATTGGACCTCCAGCATAAAAAAACAAGCAATTCACACAGTAAATAATGCTAGCTGTCTTGAGACTCATGTCACCCCGAGCAAGTTTGACTGGTGTAGTACAAGTTTACAGTAAATCGCTTTAGAAAGTCAGGTAGTTATCAAGTTACAAACAAGGGGACTTCAAGTGCAACTTTCACTACATTGTTGAATGTCAGGAACATGAAACTGCATTTAGAAAAACTCTCATCAAGTACTGGTACTAGTAAAAAATGACACTGAAATTAAGGAAACATTTTTTCAGTTCTTCTTGCAGCAAATTGTAGTCAGTGTTTGGAAATTACAACTGAGTTATTTTATCAAATATGTGCAGTACTGTATGTCACTGATAAGAAGAAGTGTTCCACTCAATAGTTCCTGTACTGTAGATATAAATGATAGAACTTACATTCACAATGCTGATCTCCTCAATGAATACTCAGTTACAGGGGAACAGGTTAACTGCCATTCTTCCTTCCAACAGGAGCATAGTTTGCTTCTGTTTGGCTTCACTTGAAAAACACATTTTTCCACTGAAGACCACTGATGAGATCTAATTGGACAACATGGTCAACGAGCAGAGGTCCTTGGTGGCATGAAACAGGGTGAGAACATTTTTCCTATTTAGAATAAAATGAGCTACCCTAACCAGTCATGCTTTTCAGGCTCTGTGCCTGAGGACTGGGCCATCATTTGCCATAATTATAGGCACAATATGCCACTGCGTGGTGCTGGAGGGTGTCTCAAGACAGACTAATTCATTCAGCATTTAATCTTTCATACAGCTGGCACAAAGCTGGGAGAGCATCCTGATGACAAATTGTTGTTCCAAGTTCCTCCCAAAGGCGTCCTGTAAGATCTTGCCCATGCTGAAATCATGGTCAAATCTGTTGTTATGGGAAATAGCAATTTCTGCATTCATCTCAATGAATTATTAACAGCAACTGGTAATGCATGAGGAAAGAAAAATAGGAGATGCTAAAAATTGCTGCCACAGTTCCCAAAAAGAAACTGAAAGAGGAACAACACTGCTCCAGTTAGAGACCCCAGGTCATCTTTTAGGTCATCAAGGGCCTTTTCGTAATTCAATCTTTATATAATTAGTGTAGTAAGTGCAAAAAATATATGCTTTCTTTTCCTATTATACAATTCATGTGCTCTTGCTTAATATGATATCTCTTTCCTGTTGCAATTACTACTGCCATGCTTAGAGGATGGACATTTCCTCACATCAGCTTTTAAAGTTTTCTCATAGTGTGAACTTTTCTTATGTTTTTTTACAAATCGCCACAATTGTAAGATTTGTGGTTGTCGTCAGCTTTTGGTGCATCTCCTTTTAATATTTGAAAACTGCATTTACACAAACTCCAACCCTTTTTTTACGACTTCTTACAGGAATGGCAATTATTATTAATCGGTGGCTTTTCTGGAAAGACAAATGACCACTGCAAAATGTGTCTTGAAATCACACAAATTTCATTGAGCATGTTTGCTACAACACCCAACACAACTGACTCATCGGCGGCAGGTTTACAACTCGTACCACAAGTGCATTTCTGTTCCTGTTTCTCAGCAATGACTGCCTACTGCCATCTTTCAAAGTCCCTCAACATTTCAACCAATATTTTGTAAAAGCAATATGGAACAATCAACACACAGTATAATATGCAGGTATTAATATTTCAAGCTTTTCCATTGGGAGGCTGTTTGATCTTTAAACATTTAAGGCAAAAGACTTTGCTTAGAAACTACTGTACTTACAGTAGTAACCATGTTACCTGGTTAGAAGGGAGTTGGATTGCTTAGGGACAACAGAACTCACAACAGTATATACTGTAGGTCCGTGAAGGACAGGATCGCAGCAGGTCTAGATGGGAATGACAGGGGCCGATTTCTGCCTCCTGGGGTCACAGGATAGATGGGATGATGAACCGATTAGATTGGCATGTGGACTAGTTGATAGGAAGGTAATTACTCTACGTGTCCTCCTCTCAGGTCTGCGTTACAGCTACTATATGGAATAACATTTCTCAGCTTAAGGGGAAAATTGAAAATGCAGGAAAACAGATAAAATATCATGTACCAAATCTCCACAAGGAAAAAAAAATGTCTGAGAAAAAGGGCATCTGGGGTTCTCAGTCTTTTCCATTCAAAGCATTTGTTAATTACTCTGTGAATTTTGATTGATTTAAATGAAATTAGAAAAGACAAGTGAGTGGGCCCATTGATGTCAATATAAAAGATCATAGTTAATATTGTTCCTTACTTAATTACCTTTAAATATGCGTTTCTCTTATCTTGAACCCAAATTAATTGTCAAAGACACATTTTTCATTTAGCATTGTGCCAATTTGTTCAATTGTTCTTAGATGAAAACATAACCATTTCCATAGTAAGATAACATTAATCAGGATTCCCTAATTAGCAAAGAAATATATAATGTATTTTCAGAAAACTTATGTTAAATGCTACATACATTGTGATACTTAAATAAAGCACTGAGGTACAGTACTAGAATTTGTAATAAATTTGAAAATGCAGTGCTGGAATAATATAAAATACATTAATTTGAATATAAATACAGTATACATTTTATATATTAATATATAAAATATAAACATACATTCAGAATCAGTTGCACAACAAATTCCATACTTAAATGTATATGTACAGTATTTGAATATAAGTTTATTCCATGTATATTTGCAAATGTATTTCAGTTCATTTTCAGACATTCTTTAACGATTTCTGGCTGTTTTTTAATATGACAATTTTTGCATAACTTGCACCTGTTGAAATGCGATCACATGGCTGACTCTTCCATTGTGGACATCATTAAATACACACACAATGCTACAACAGTCCTTCATTTGGCTCCCTGTATGATTGGCATATCCCAAAAAGGGGAAGAGGATTGAATTTGTAGTAATCTACAGAAGCTCACTTCCACAACTGCAAAAGTACTGTAGGCTGCTGCCTTTATTTTCATTCTCGCTGTAACTTAATTGCCAGGCAAAATATTGACCCCAGGATTAAATAATAGTCACAATATTGATAATACACAATCAACTGAATGAAAGGATAAATTACTTGTAATTACATAGCCATTGACAGAGAACTATAACATATGTGAACGCATTTAATTTATGGGAGAATTATTTATTAATGTATAGATTTTGTATTTTAAATTTGATCTCAGTTGATCATTAGTTTCCAGACCTTTTGACCTGCTTAGTTTAATTGAGTCCCGGTGGCAACAAAGTCACAGCTCCTTATTTATAATTGTGCAGGGGAAGCAAAATGAAATCTCGCAGTATGGCTCGGTTGTAATGGGTTTTCCCACTCAGTTGTGCAGAGCAAATATGTAACCTTTGATTATTCAATTCTTGCCATAGATGCCAATCAATAGATCAATTTTCTTTTGCCTAATTAATGTTTTGTTATTTAACACACAAAATACAATATTGATCAAATTAGCCAACAAACCCTTGCATTGTCTCACTTTTATCATATGAGGAATTCCAGTTTGAAGGGAGAATACAGCACTTTCACAGCCAATTAACTTAGTATTAATTCCAAGGTGCAACCTTAGTTTTTACCAATAAAATGTAGAAATCTGTATAAATATTTTACAAAAAAGTAACAATCCAATAATCCTTGTCTATATCAAACAGGTACAATATATTGCAGAAAAAAATCAATAGCACTCTTGAAATTTGAAATATCAATGCAGTGTCCTTAAAGAGGGAATATTCCTAAATTAAATTAACTTAAACTGGAATTGGTACATTCTGAACAGAAATGAGCCTTCATCAAGTTATACCAAATTGGCTTTAGTTAAATTACTATTTGAGCTATCCAAACACCTGAACAGACTAGGCTTTGACATTAAAAAAATGCATCTGTTTTAAACCAGCTGTTGTAAAGATAAATGCTACAGTTTAAACTTGGCTTGAGTGTATCTACTTGGTAAATGTACCTGTATGTCCAAACACATTGCTAGAAGATCAGTTCAGTAATTTTAAGAAAGCTCTTTTCCCGTGAATGTGCAGGATAGATAGAGTAGAATGTTTGTAAAAAGCTGGTCTGGCCAAGAAGGTTCTTGGAAAAGGAGAACATGAAGATCCCTGATTGAAAGAATTTACAATCCTTACAATCACTGACAAGACCAACCCAGTGCATGTCTGTAGAATCAATGGTGAAACACAAACCAGAGGACACAAATACCTGTAGAAGCTCAAGAGAAATACATTTAAAACTAAGAATGGGACTTCTTTACACAAATTGGTTGTGGGAGTCTGGAACAAGCATGCCAAAACCCTGTTGCTGAAGCTGATAACTTTTGAGGTCTTTGGATAGATGATCTTCTTGGATACAAATGAGCTAGACAGCCTGAATGGTCTTCTTTCATTTTTGAACTTATAAATGTAGAAATTTGTATTCTAATAATTCAATCATTCTGTATTGCCAATGTTGTGTAGACATGTGTAAACATAATTATGTATTAAATACATAATAATAGAATTATAAAAAATAAATTAACAACATTTTATTTTATAAAACTCATTGAGTTGGCGTGAAAATGAAACACAAGAGCATGCTGAACATCTCAGTTTCAGTTTTCATCCACACACGTTTCTGTGTATTTTACTTTACAGTAAGTTAATACTGTGCACTTTGTTTGATTTCTAACACCTCTGGTGCAGCTTTAAGGAGGATGGTTGCTGCCGGCTAGTTACATCCTCGCCAGACGATGCTAAGCCTTCTGGCGGAGTGGGAACAAGTTTATCTGTAGGGCCAGTGATGGCAGGTCTGACGCTTGGTCTAGGCTGTCTTCCACTCCAACTTTCCAATATGCGTACATCATGCGTTCTCCATCAGGTAGGCAGAAAACAAGCTTCACTTCCTCCGACCTCTGGGATTAAAATGGAAAGTGCACGATTGCCTTGTTCAGAAAGATGATTGTCCAATATCTTTTCGGGGGAGATGCAATCATTTTCTTTTAGTGTTGATGATATCTGAAAGCTCCGTCCATTACAATTCACTTCCTCTTGCTCTCTGTTTTCCCCTCTCTCCCTCTCTGTAACGAAACGTGCTTCTCTTGCTAATGGACTGCAAGTCTCAGGGTGAACCCACAGTCATTTAAAGATTAATGCTGGGCCTGTTTTTTTTATCTGAAGGACAGTCTGCAGAGAGAGCTAATGCCAGTTCAGTGCCTCATTAATGTAGTTCTGCCAAGTTGTCCTCTTTATTAACAACCAAGTCTGTGAGAGGAAAGAGAGACAGAACCAACATTCCTACCCCCCACACTCACAGACACGCCGCTTGCACACCTATTAGTCAAGCACCCAGTGCTATTAGAAGCCAGGGGTGCAACCAGCATGAAGGAGGGACTGGGATTGTTACTGGGAGGTTCCTGCTCAGCCGCTACATCGCTCTTCCTCTGAGCATGTCACTTCGCCTCCTTGTACCTCATGATCAGGATCTGAAGAAATAGTACTGTGTTTCTTCCACAAGCTGTTCTGTAGCAGTAATTAATGATGTATAGTTCCCCTGTAGTCTCTGAAATATCTTTGATATGGATTAAAGTACTGCGTGTGCTAAGCAACTGCCATTAATTGGTGAGGCAGTTTTGGTGAGGCAATTGCACTTCTGTTCTTGCAGTAACTTAAAGAAAGGTTCAACCATTTACTGTACTTTCATTTTAAAGTTTCAGTTTTTAAATAATGGAAAGAGGTTTTGGATTAGCATTACACACTGTGCTATGTGCAGCACTGGAATTGGCAGTTATATGAGTGCTTGACACTATCATTGCCAACTACTGGGTATCTTAAATTAACCACTTAATAATTGTTTAGAAAGCCATGCAGAGAGCAGCCATTTTGAATCAACGCACTTCAGAAAAACATTTGCTTCTTTTCTTGGCAAGAATACACATTTCTGAAGCAACAGAAAGAAGAAAATGGTGAAACATCAAGCAATCCAATCAATTAAGAATTACAGTATATGAGCCTTATTAATGGCGAGCTCAGCTGGAATGAGAATGAGATGGCACAGGAGTACCCTGGGAACAGGAGTCAGAAACACTGACATCATGAGAAACAATGTGAATTAGCGTATCAGACAGAACCATTGTAACTTTCTTCTGTCCTGTTTCACCTCAGAGAAATATTCTTTTGAAAACCCCCATCAAGTATTCCATACAATGCTGCTCAAACCTCCCGAAAAGCAGGATACCTCATCTTAAGCCATACAAAAGCCAACTGGGGCAAAATGTTTTTTTTGTTGGCAGATTGAGCTATGGGAAATATTCTGCTTTCTATTTGTTGCCTGAACCTGGCTGATGTGTACTAAATCAAAATACGAAACATTTGCTTGAGAAACTTTAAGTGTTTCAAATGAGAAAGCAAACATAACCTTTGGCTTGTAATGGCACCACAGTTAGGACACAGTGAATGTCTCTTCCTTATTCTAAATTGAACAAGGTGTGAAAATGAATCAGCCACATGCAGCCCTGAAATATTATGGCTAATTCAAATCAATATCAAAACAGTGCACCAGTTTTCAGTAATTCATGAACAAAATGATATCACATTAAAAGTATGGCAAACCATTGTTGTTGCATGTGTGTTTGAGAGTCTCCATGTAGTGGGTTTAACACAATAGACAACACTAGAAAAGTCAACCCAGAATTCCTCCCATGGATTCCCACAATGCAGCAATTGTCATTTCTACTTCCTGAACACAAGGCTGAGTTAAAGAAAAGGAGAATATTCTTTCCTTCAAAACAGCATAATGCTCATGGATCCTGCTTGGAAAACTGTCTGAACGCCAAAAAAAAGGTAATTAGTGCCAATGAGGTCCAAGAGTGACGTTATTATATCCTAACCCTATCTCTTCTCAAAGTTTTCTCTTATCTCACCAAGCTGCCTTTTCAGTGTTTTTACTATTTTATTTAAAAAACTTTGAAATACATTGTTTTGTTTCCTGAATCCGAGATTTATTTTCATCCTAAAGTAGGCTGAATCATATATAGCTATTTATATTTTTAAAAAAAAACTCTTTACTTTAAAAAGTGATGCACCAAGAATAAAGACTGTGGGATCTTTTCCTTAAGGACGGCAAACTATGTAAATAAATAGACTAGATAAGTAAAAGCAAACTTTTAATTAATATTTCAAATTCTGGAAACCTAGTTTTGAAATATCAGAAGGCCCTTACTCCTTTTGGAAGAAAAAACAGATAAACTATGCCTTCAGAGAAGGATACTTTCTAAAACGGCCAAACAGCACTACAGGGAACTGCATTGACAGCTGTTAAATGTGCATTTACTGTATATGCATGTAAAGTTTAGGATTCTGAAAGTTTTAGAAAGCTTGCGGGAGGCTGTAGAAAGAGAAGAATGCAATCACTTTGTACAGCATCTATGAAAACCTGTCATCTGCAGCATTTAATTCATGTTTTTCACCAAATGTAGCATTAAACTTGAAATGAAAAAGACAGAAGACACTATAAGAGAAAAGGTTATATTAATTAATAAAAGAACCAACAGTGCACAACACATACAGTATGTCTAAATAAAGTCTGATGATATACACAAGACCTGAAAAATTAAATTAAGCAAGTACTAGGTTTATTGGACTTTATAATTCATATTTGACAAGCCTCTATTGTTTCTTGTCTCACATGATTTAATAATCACTTTTTTTGTTATTTCAGATTCTCTTTTCATAAGCTTGCCTACATCACTGTCTTTCTTGCTACAGTTTCAAGTCTACAGTCGCCACATCATACTTTGAAGCCAATTCTAAGAGCACTTTGTGTTGTCTCTATGTCATTGCTTCAGACAGGGACATCCATTTCCTCCCTTTTAAAATTATGTTGAGTGCAATCTCAACATTCCTTATAGTCAAAAAGGTAATTTCTTCCCAACCTCACCATTCAATATTAAACACTCTGCACATTAATTAAAAATTAAAAAACATAAGCAAGAATTATGACCCTCTATAAGTCAGTAAGTGCTTTACAGCACACCTAATCCAATAGGAGAGGAATCTTCTGTGTTCCAGGGCAGCACTGAAATAATGTATTTTATACAAGGCAAAATCTAGAAGAAAGTGTATTGTATGTATTGAAAATGAATTGCACTGTTTACTACTTTCTTGTTATTGTCAAACTAAAGATACAAATAATTTTGATGGTTTAAATGGCTGAAGTACTGTTTAACCTTGTAGCATCCTCAGAGTTTGAAAGTGAATTGGAAAGGTATGAAAGGAATATAGATGTCAACAAGGATTTAATGAATTTGGCAGTGCCTGTGCTTAATATGAGCCAGGCCAGATGCTGTGTATTATTCTGATTTTCTAACATATTCATGGAATCCCCATGCCTTTTTAATTCAGTTTTAAGAGACGCAAACAAGCATGGCATGTCTTGTATTCATTTTATTTTTCAGAGCTGCTTACATTGTATATCCTGGCCTATGTCCAGTGTTCCATCGAGTCTTGACTTCTGACCATTCCTAGAATGTTTGAAAAGAGTGGGTGGTGAGACTTCTGCTCATCAATCTTATCTGATGAAAAAACAACATCTCTGCTTTCAGTCCCTTTAACTTCTGTAAAGGGCCGCTTCTTGTCTAAAGCCACTATAGAACCGGGTTTAGTGTCATGCTGTACTGTGCTATTAACCCAAGATTATCATGAGTCGCCATGAATCAAGGCCAGTGCTGACTCATAATTCACCCTGTCTCTGTCTGTGGTTCTTGCTGGTGCTAGAAATGGGTGAAGTACGTGGGAGAGAAAAAGAGCTCAGAGGACTTATAAATATTTTATGGGCCTCTTGACGTAAGTGGTTGCTTTCTAGATCCCAGGCTAATGTGAAAACAAAATCTCTGTCTCTCCTACAGTCCCCCCCACCAGCTCCCATTTCCTTCATTGTCCTATTGAAGCCAGAGAACAAAGAGACTGTGCAGCTTTTTGGGTTAATGAGAGAGAGGAGAGAACCGGGAAGAGCAGAAGAGAGCTAAAGGGAGGCAGAGGCAAAGAAAGTTTGATGGTGAGAAACAGGAGCTCTTGGATGGTACATGTGCTTTTTCTAAATTGACTTACAGTGGTTCCAAATCTCTTTGTGCCATTAATGACCTGTCATTACATTGCTTTTCACACAGAAAATGAAAAAATATATCAGATTTATTCAACATTTGTGTTGCAAAACTATGAAAAAAACAGCTGATGGAGTACTGAATGTATCAATAGTATCCAACAATCATTATCAGAAATCTGCTTCTTCGTGGTGGACATCATGGCAAGAAGAAAGACTTTATGGTTCATTTTGTCATCCTTTCAAATGTGCAACTGGTAGGACATCTTCAGGGCTGGGGATTTAATAATGCTTCTAGTACCCAAACCAAGTCTGTCTCTTGTATGTATTGTATTTCTCCTCCCATTGGCCTGAGGGATGTTGTTGACTTTGTGCCTTGTGAATCCACCAGTAAAATACTCATTAATATATCAGCCATTTCCCTTTATTGACCCAGATAATATTACACAATCCTTCTGCTGTTGCAGTACTGAAAGAATCTTTATTATTTTAGCCTCCATTGCAATATATTTTGCAAATCTTGGGCATTCTAATATTCTTTCACATGAGCTTAGAATTTGTTGTATTCCCTTTCTTTATCTGGATCTTCTTTCTTTATATACAGTAATTATTTGATCAAATCTTTTCCTTTTCTTATGTTTCTAAATGATTTGTAAACCCACCTGGGATAATATTCAGGTAGAATATCTTTAAACTCTGATTCCACATCTATCCATTCCCTTCTCTTCATCTCTCATTTTTCAAGTCTACTTTCCTGAAATCATAAACATTTGATTTTGACTCAATCAGCACAGTTTCAAAGTACACTTCAAAGCTACACCATATTATGATTACAGTTCCCTAATGGTTCTCTCACCTCTGTTTGCCTCACTCTGTCTTGATTGTTTGAAAAAGACGAGATCAATACAAGCATTTTCTCTTGTAGGTGTTTCGACAAACTGAGTAAGAAAGCAGTAATTAACAATGTCTACCGTTTCAATTTCTGCTGCTGACATTCCTAAAGGTTTTTACCACTGTATGTGGAGCTGGAGTCTCCCACAGAAGCCACATTCTCTTTTGCACATAAATTCTTCAGCTAATTATATAGCTATTGCATCAGCATGTTCATCTCTATTTGGTGCTTTTTAGCAAACTCTAATCACTAAACCTTTAGAATACTGTTTATGAGTTCTAACCCACGTAGTTCTCGAGATCCTTGATTACCCTTAGCTAAGTTCCTGATCCAAACTTCTCTTTTAGATCTATAGTGCTACACCTCCCTTTCATCACTTGTTAGCCATGTTCAAGGATTCCAACATCATAATTATTAGCTAATAGGATAGTTTCAATAAGCACTTAATTACTTGGTTCTTTGTTTTTTTCCTCCTTCTCCATTTGACTTTACTCCTCCTGTATAAAAGCAAGTGCAAGAAGACTGCAATTACTATGTAACAATCTATTTATTACTTTAAACAAAAATATTTCAGCTGGAGATATACAGTAACTCCCTTTGAGCCTTTGTAGAGAAAAATTCCCAAACAATCAATAGTATCTTTTGCACTAAGTAATAAAATTTATTTTATATAGTGCCTTTAGAGGTGGCTTCTCAAAGCGCTTTACACAAGATAAAACACAATTACAATATACAGAGGAGACCATGGATGGTGGTACTAAGAAAAGCAGAGGGGTGAAGAAGGGAACCAGTTAAATAAAGGCTTTTCTAAAGAAGAAGGTTTTGAGTCTGGATTTTAAGGAGTTTAGAGAAGGTGACTCTCTGATATCCTTGGGCAGAGAGTTCCAGAGCTTAGGGACATAACAGGAGACATAAATGGGATGCTGATAAAATCAATTGGGTGAAGTGAAGTACTGAATGAGACCATGTGCAGAATTCTGGTATACTCACTGGGAGTAAGAAACAAGCTGAAAGAGTCAACAGTGGCTTTGTGGATTAAAGTATTAATCAAGAAAGGCCCAAATGTACCAAAAATTACATTTTGATGATATTTCTTGGTAATATACCTTTTAAACAATTTTAGTTTGCTTCTGAATCGTGTCTTTTTAACTAAATTGTTAAAAACCCCAGTGGGTGGTGTGTGGTGAGTATTGTTTCTAGCAATTAATAAGAATTAATTTCAGTTTCATCAGTACACAGGAGAAAACCAGAAAAAAACCATGTGCTGTCCAGTTAAACAAGCAGCACATAAGTCTTCTTGTTGGCTATTATCAGAATCAGAAAGCAAAGAACTTTAACGGACCTCATTCATTAAATAGTCCCAGTGCCAGTCTGACTTAGAACCAGTCTGGAGGCTCTATCTTCTCAGAAAAACAAAAATACAAAGCGCACATTCTGTTACACCCTTAGATAGACTTTGCTTATAGAAAGAGAAAAGAAAGAAAGAATAATGAAGAAAGAAGCTCTTCTGGGTGAAATTGAGCTGTGGCTCTAAGAGGTTTACAGCAGGACTGGCATGATCTTCTGCGGCTTGTCTCCCTCTTTGATCACTCTTTCCTTCAGCTCTGTGTTCCACACACTCCCTTGCAGGTTGAACAGGAGCAAGACAGGGATCACAACTAATTTTCCTACAGTTATTGGTGCAAAACAAATCCAGAGGTTGACCAAATGCAAGAGGTACTTTTCTTGCTTGATGGAAATGGACCCGAGTATTACTGTGGTGTAATGCAGGGATTTTGCAAACAATTGCATTGGACAGGAAACTTGACTCAGCTCTCATGAGAAGGACGTTTCTGCAGACTCAGAATCACTAATCAGCAGCTCAATCAGCTACCTGTATACAAATCACATTGCACATCCTCTTACAATAACTTTGGATTTGCCCAGGAGCTATTCCTAACTCGTGACTGGTTGCTGTTTACTTAAACTGGTGGTGATTTGTTATATGCTATGCTAAGTATTTACTTTAGTGTAATTGAAAGCAGAAAAATCCCATTGTAATCCCCATAGTGCTCATCTGCCTGACTGAGACAGGCTGAGGACTCAGCCCCAGAGAAACCCCTCAGGCTCTCACTGACAGAACTGCAGGCTCACGAGCTGCAGACCAGCCACAGAGGGGAGCTGTTGATAAGAAAGCTGAGGTATTCTAGACTGAATTTAAACATATCCAGTGCTGGAAGGGTTTAGCTAATTGTGCTCATTTCTTATATTTCCTGATCACAGTTCAAACTCAGAAAATTAAGAGTTTGATGCCCACGTTCTGGCTGTAGCAAGAACATCTCGTTGTTGAGATGCTCAGGCAATCTAGTTTTAATACACTCCTAATTGTTTTTTTTTTATGCAAGACAGTGATAGGATTCAAAATCTATTACTGTGTGGAAGAAAGAAAACATGCAGTCTTGGTAAAATAGCTGGTGAAAAACTACTCTATCCTTTAATAAAGAATACATACACAAGGAAAACTAGACTTTTGTTAGTAAACATGGAATTAATAAATATCAGACACTGCTGATGTACTGTATGCACAGTTCTGATTGTTAGGAATTGTTTCCAGAATTAGTGTACTGGATATGGAAAATTGAGGTGTTCATTTCGGGAAGTTATTCCTGTAATCTATTCAGTGCATACATCCCTCTAATATCCTAGCCTTCTGATACAGTATCTAATATCTAGCTATCCTGGACTAGCCTTCTGATACCACAGGTTGGCCAATGGTTTGAACATGCATGTCCAGCACACGTGATCCAAGGACCCTGGACACCTACACAAGCCCTACGTTAAGTCAGTAGACAAATGTTGATGAAAGTTTCAGAGCCACCATTAGCCACAAAAAGCTACAGATGTGCAACTCCTGTTCAAGCAATGAAAACTGAAAACACTTTTGAACCAACTCAAACCACTGTACATAATATTTTAAAGCATATAGCATTTTGATTAATCCATTAAGTCTTTAATTGCTTAATCTGTGAAGTCTACTCCCACCTAAACACACAAACAAGAAGGATCTTAAAATCCTGAGACCACAATAACATCTGGAACCAATCCCTGCACCAGGTAGCACATGGGATGAGACCTCCAGGCACATTTCCGTGACACTTGTAAACAGCTGTCAGGAGGAGACACAGCATGGCTCCTCTGAAATGATTTTTCTTCCATATGCATTGAAAGGGACTCGTGTTCACACATCACAAAAGGCAAAATGAAACCATGACTGTACTGCAGACAGGAAAGAAACATCTTAAAGTGTGAAAGAAATTACACAGATTGTAAAAAAAATAAACATAGCAGTGGTACCATGTGACTCAATGAGTAATGGATGCAGTTATACTTTTAGCTGACTGATTTTGATCCTTCAAGTGGGCACACACTTGTCCCAGGTGCCATTGGACTTTCCTGGACTTTCCTGCACATTACAGTGACTCCTGAGACCTCCTGCATGCCTGCGAGTTTGCTGTGATGTCAAGGAGAGACATGCTGTTCCTCCAGTCAGGGTTAATTTCTCTGTACTGTATATCACTGGGGAGCTTGTCAAGGAATGAAAGGCACTGCAGAGTGAGGCAGGACGAGGAGCTGGAGGAGAACGCTGTTAAACCATTGACACTTCCAGACTGAGCAGACATACAAATATCTGTCAATTATAACTTTCTTTAAAAAAACAGATATAATGCATAAGTGGTTTCCTGATAAATTAAGAAATTTACACACCCCATTGTCAAAAAGTAAGCATTTTTTCACAGCTAAATTATTCTTAATTGCTTTAATGCGGTAGCTCAATTACTTTCAGTAACCCTGAAAACTGTTGAAATGAACAGCACTAGTATTGCTCTCGTTGCCTATTAAGCCTGAAAAACAAGAAATTTCATTAATGCTGTAATATACATCGAAACACCTCATTACTTTTACCCATTTACTCTCTCACACCTTGGAAACAGCAGAAAAAAAATAGATTAAATGTTAACTTTTCAGTTTGTGATTTCTAAAACATCCCTGCTGTCTTTCCTTAACAAAGGTAACTCATTGCTCACAAAGTAACCATTATGCTTAATGTGGAGAACACTCATTCGTTAATCAATGAGAGACAAACCAATTAAGGGAATCCCATAATCAATGTCACTGGACAAACAATATATAGCAAATGCTGCTACAGACTGAGGGAAATTTGTTCAATTTAATTAAATTGTTTCCACAAGTTCAATCTGTTGTCTTTCACTAATAGCTACACTAGCGTATTGTGGATACGACCGTTTTGTTTTAGATGTTTCAAGACAGAATTAATGGAGGGAGAGGGAGCATATTTTGTTTAGTCCATAAAAACATAAGAAAGGTTATAAATGAAAATATGTAGTTTATTAATTCAGATATCTCATCCAAGCATTTCACTGATGAATCCCAAGCAAACTGGCTTCAAAAATGAGACTGTGAAGCTCATTACTGACACTTACTAGTCTTTGTTTTGACTACTATTGCATCACTGAAATGTATATCCTCTATTCTTGCCTTGTGCTATCATGTTCTCACTTCTTCTGGTCCTGAAATAGTCCTGCAAGTGGATTCTTTCAGTGTATTTTAGCATTTTAAATATTCAAAATATTTTTTAAATATAATGTATCACATCTCCCCAGGGTCTCCCCCATTGAAGACTACCCTTTAAAAGGATCATTAAGCACATTTTCATGCAGAACAAACATTTAAATGGGAGTTTATTTGAAATATGATACATATTTATCATACTGTATCTTTACTACAAATGTGTACCTTTACAATAGATTGAAAATATTTTTCGTTAATATGGATTGAAAGGAAGTTGTCAGTGTACCTGGAAAAACCATATAAAACCCCATCTTCCTCCTAGGACAGAAACATGAAAGAACATCCTGAAATGGTCATTCTGAGAAAGAGGAATTTTCCATTGCAAGGGCCTTCATGTCCAGACCACTTTCAAAACAATACAAAGAAAGACCTACACTTTCAATACTTAGCCATAGTGGAAGAGCTGAATGCCTAAATCATGTCAGGCATATTTATAGGTGTCTCTTCCACAGAGTCTTCACCCATCTTTAAAGGGTTTTTGCAATGTCCTTTTCACATGTTTCTCCAAAAGACACCTCAAATGAGGAGTAACGTACTGTAACCCCAGTTCTCACCCGCAAAAACGGACCCTCTGTCAAAGACGAAGACCATTGTTCTGTCTTACTCCATTTATACACAGAGGTACATGTTTAAGTCTTCACTGGGTACTTTGTTGTCCTCCCACTTCCCAAAAGCATGCTTTTTAGACTCCATGATCTGTTCTATACCCTGTCTCTAAGCCCTGCAATGATCTGTCGTGCTATTCAGCGGGGAAGGGTGGCACGCACTAAATGACAACTGCTTGTGCATCATTAAATCCTGAATTAGAGACACGTTGTCCATCACAAGAGGTCTATAGCTTTATGGAAGAAACAGTTTCAGTCACCATGCTGGATCTGAAGGGGCTACAAATGTTGGAGAACTAGATTGGGTAGAAAAGATCATGGTCAAGCTGATGAAGGGCTAACCATATGATTAGATAGAAGCAAATAGTTGTGAAGTGACTTATTATAGTAGCAGTGTAACAGAAATAGTACTGAAAGGGAAGACTTTAGGAACTTGTGAAAAGCCACCTACATACTGTATTGATATGTAGAAAATACATGAGCCACATATTCTCATATTGATATTTTGCTATAGCCTAGAGCTTTCCTTTACTCTCTCATCTCTTCTCTCTCACTCTCGGAGCATTTCTGCATCCAAACAGAAGGCCGAACAGCATTCTCACCAAATTATTGAAATAAATAATTTAAGAGCCTCATACGGCCACACAGAAAGCCTAAATGGATTTTTCCTTAAGAATCAATGCCAGGATATGAGTCTTTTATTATTATACCAGATGAAATGTACAGGCCAGTTTTCAGACGAAGAACATCCATCCATATTCAGCCTGGCATCTGCTTTCTCAATTTGTTTTTCCCTTCCATGTCAAAAGAAACCCATCCTCCCTCCTCCCTAAACATGTGATGGATGGTATCACTCAGATCCTCTGCCTGACTCAGAGCAGAAGAGTATGATCTTTCAGATAGGCAATGAAAGATACAGTAGGCAGTTCCACAGTCACACAAATAGCTACAATGTAATAAAAAGAGCATGTTTGGAAGCATGTTTTTTATTAAAAGGTTGGACTATTGGAATCATCTGTATGGACATGATTTAAATCTTAAAGCCTGTTGTGCAAGTCATGTAAATGAGAATTTGCTCTCTATTAGAAAAGAAAACAAATAGAATTTTCACGTTTAAAAAAGTCAAACTTAAGTACTTATCCAGATATGTTGTTTTCATTTAGTAGTAAATGTTTAGCATGACAAAATTTACAAACTGGCACCACCCCTGCAAAAATTAAACCTGTAGGATTTTGAGGGCTTCTTTTTAGTTTGAACATTAAATCTTCAGGATTCCCTTTTTCCAGGGACATAGAAACTTAAATCCTGCTGTGATTCCCAAGGACCTTTAGTATACTAATAAACTTGTACAAATCTATAGAAACTTGACCTCAATATCTTCTAGTATTTTGTTTTGCAGGAGTGCCTTGAGTGAAGTGAGCTAAATTTCTTTCTGCATAATCAATTTTGATTTTATATTGCAGTATCAACTGCATGTAGCAGGAGGCCACAGGGACATTAGCATTTTAGGTTACATCATCCAGAGAACGCCACAAAATGAAAATTAACAAAATCATAACTGAACTACATAAAACCTTAACATGTATCCCAGATGCAGTGATTAGCATTGCAGGGGCTCTGGGTTCAATTCCTGGAGCGCTGTGAGTTTGTATGTTCTTCCCATGTTCACATGGGTTTCCTCTAGGTGCTCCACTTTCCTCCCACAGTCTAAAGACACACTGGTAAGTTAGTTGGCTGCTGAGTAAACTGGCCCTGGTGTGAGTGTGCTCGTTTGTACTTCTGTGTGCCCACCATTAGATTGGCGTCCGATCCAGCAGGGATCCTGCTTTGCACATGTTGCTTGCTGGGACAGGCTCCAGCTCCCTCACTACACTGTATTGAATAAAGTGGTTAGAAAACAGAGGGATGGACGATATATCCCACTTCAAGGCTTTAAGAAACAAGCTATTGTGTCTGGAAGCAGTCCAGAATTTGGGCTCAGCAGCATCATAATGAAGTCTGAATGGTGTACATGAGATCTCTTAAAAATAATGTTTATTTCAAACAGGATTTCTCTTTCTCCCCAGCTGAGGACTGTTTCAGCAAAACCACAAAGTAGTTTCTGAGTGAAAAGAGGTGAGTAAGTCATGATTCCATCAATAACAATGCATTCAGGACTTGTAAAGCAATTTGTTGTTTATGTGAAAACATAAAGCTGGCAAAAGGGTGTAGACGATGGAGGGGCTCAGGTCTTGGCTTTGGACGTTGGGGTTCCCATGAGCCTGACAGTTCTCACTCCCCAAAGCCTTCGATCAAAAACAAAAAAAGAATTTGCAGCTACTGTAGGTGAAAGGATCCTATCCCTTGGCATTTTCCAGTGGGATCTCTCTTTGCACACACACTAATGTGCCTGCCTGTCCTGCAAGGCGGCAGAAGAAGCTGGGAACATGCAGAACCTTTTAGCCGCCTGAGCGAGAGGCACTCTTGACACTTTGTAGGGTAAAAAGTGCAGTAAATGCGTCCTCTGAGATGCACACGCCAGTGTCAGCAGCCCCGACCTTCAGAGGGGAGCAGAAGGCAGAGCCCATCCAGGGAGGGGGGGGAGGGAGATGATATTGGCGCAAAGCAGACCCCCGGGGTGTCGCTGCCAGACCGTACGCCAGTGCGCCCACATCACATATGTCCCAAGCTAGTGAAGATTTCTGCGATGCCTTACATACCGTTTTATACAACAGTGACAAAAAAAGAAAACTTTATCTTAAGGATTTAAGATATTCGCAGGACTGGCCTTCTCCTCCTCCACTATGACCATTAAACTGGTGATTGGCCCAGCTACTGAATGGTTAAAGTGGATACTGGACTTTATAACACAATCTATTGTTTTTTATTGTTTGTCAAAAAAAAGCATTTTGATTCTTCGAGTATTTGCAACACACAAGGTGTTCCTCTTATCTCTTTATGCTACTCTTATATGTTGCAATGCAGTGTGCAATAGAGGCTAGGGGTTTGTATTGTAACAGCAAGGCTGTAGGCTCAAATCCAAGCTTGGGCACTGCTGTTATATACTTGAATATGGTGCTTTGCTCAGATTGCTCAAGGCCAAGCTATATAAACGAGTACAAATAAGTCTCTTTTGATTAAAGTAAAGAGGCAAGTAAATAATTAATAATATCATAGATTTATGAAGTCCATCCAATTAGGGAGACTGCTACAGATTTACCAGACACCTCCATTAGCTATTTAGAAGGTTATTGCTTCCATTGAGGCCTTAACCACATGATAACAGGCGAGATAACAGTGGAGATTGTGTATCAGTATTTGGATCAACCCAGTTTATAGCATTGAAAGTCCTAAGATTACCTATCCATTTAAAATTCAGAACTTTCATAAACTGCTTTTCTATACATTTTGACAGACAATAATAAATTTCGTCATTTCCAAAATTAAGTGATTTTTAAAAAAATATAAATGAAAAAACGATTTTAATTGATAACAGAAGGGCTGAAACTCAAGAGGTAACAGCAACTCTTCTGGTGCAGAACTTTCATACTCATTTTGCACTATATTGACTGGCCACATTAGAACTGACCATAATGACATAAGTAAATCAAAAATGAAAGTTACAGTACCTAGAATTCACGTTGGCAACATTTCTCATAGAAGATACCAGCCTAGCTGCTTACCAGATATACTAAAAATTGGTGCTCCAACCTGCACTTAATACTTACTCATTACTAATTTAAAGCAAAGATTCCAAGCTGGGCTCTCAGTGTTTCCACTCCTGGCCCAGAATGGGTTTCTCCTTATGAACAATCAATACATTTCCTTCATCAGAGCTTGTAGGCTCTGCTTCTGCTGTAACATTTTTCATTTTGAACAGCAATGACCTAACTCTAGCTTAAAATGCCTTCAGCAGAATGGATCTGCTACATCAACTTTACCTACCTTACAACACAACAGTCAGTGACTAAAGTCTGTTAGAAGCAGATATTACACTGGGAGGAACTAGGAAAGGAAAAGGACAAAACTACAACACCGACATTTAAAAAAATAATTTTCCAGTGTTTAAATCATTGTTGTTCAATATACCTGATTAAATACCAATAAGAATTAAATGAAACAAAAAATACCTTTAACAAATTCATAAATAGCAATAAGACATGTTTTCATTCCTGCTAGTCAAGTCCATTGACACATGAAACAAAATCATCATAGGAATGGTATGCAAAAGTGTTCTTCAATCTGACAAGAATTTGTACAGGCTGTGGTCAAATTAAAAACATCCTTGCAACACATTATGAATTTTACTGATGTAATATCTTGGTTGTTTGTGCTTGAAGATATACTGTATGGACAAGGTGCCTTAAGCACCAATTAATAAATGTTGAATGAAGAATTATTACATTTCAGTGGGAGTTTGCAAGACCTGGAGGTCTTGTTGACTCTAGAGAGACACCAGCAGGATGCCAATATTTAATAAGCAAAACCTATAATATTCTTACGTAGTTTAAATACCAACCTTTGTTTTCCTGGTGTCACTCATGTGTAACTTAAGGAGAATTATCTTACTTGCATGAACATTAGCCTTTTACCATTTAAATCATGGTAAAGATTTCCATACAGGTGGCTGTAGAAACAGGGCTGGTTTCAGGTGGTCTATAATTTCCTTTGGGTGACAAGTAAAAAAATATGAAGCTAGATAGACTCCTCTTCTTTGTAACCCTTATGCAATTAATGTTGACCTGCTTTGTACGAATATCTAAATTAAAGAAAGAAAATGACCACATTGGTGAATGCATTGTCAAGCGCGACTTAAATTCCATCATTTTATTTAGTGAAGTTCTTGTGTACTCCACATTTATACGTCTTTCCCATGGGCCTGTACTGCTGTAAAAATTAACAGCAAAGGTCATAGAATTCATAGAATAGACGGTGAATATTATATTCCACATTATTTCCTTAATAAAAACGTCTTTATTTTCAACTTTTCAACAAATTCCATCTTTTGTAAATGGAGGCACAGGAAAGAAAATACAAAGTGTTCTAACAGAGTTTTAACTAGGGCTTCCCATTTGTCAATAGTTTGCAGAGGTTATTTTTTGTGATCAATTTCTTTTTATTTCCGGGATTTATGAATACAGAACATCAAATCACAGTCCAATTTTCTGCTGTAGCCAACCCGTATAATAGAAACCATGCAGTACTAATGCTCCATAATTTGTAGCATCCTCAGCTGCTCTCCAGCCTTGAACAGTCTCATCCCTGGCTCTGTTGACTCACTGAATGGAAAGTTCCATATGCTTGACATCAAGAAAGGATTGGAGTTGAACATTAGACTGCACTTCCCAAAAAGTCTGATTGTCTTCTATACTTTGGTCAGGGCACTGGCCATTGGGAATTCTGACATTCTGTAAATGCAGGCCTTGTAAACTGCAGCAACCAAGTCATAACTATTGTATTGCAAAACACACAATTTTCTTGATTTTGCCAATTACATAGCCCTGTCTAAAATCAAGTGTTTTATTGATCTGATTATATAGATATTAATGATAATAGCCTAGGGCTGGTTCCTAGGATCTAAACTGTCATGTCTGAAAGCACCAGCACCATACTACTTGAACACCAGCACCTTTTGCTTCTGTGTTCTTTATCAAAAGATATATAAAATACTTTGTGTACATTAAACAAACTATCTTTAACTTACAGAGGTTGGGATACTTATTTTAGCTTATCCCCAAGGCAAGGCTTTTTTATAAATATTACTAAATATTTTGGTATATTCTAAGACACCACTGCTTTCTCTCTGTCAGTGAGAGATGTTTAATGAACCACCCCTAACAATTTTACCAAAGAACACAAACAGCTAGTCTGCAGTATATCACAGGTTCTCATTTTATTGTGGTGCAGCACCACCACATCAGTGATCTCGTATTCACGTAGATGTTGAACAATAAGCTTTTTCAAAACCAATACAAGGCATCATATTTTCCTTATTTCTATAATGCTATTCTGTGTATCCTTGCTCCTTCAATTCTGCACACAAAGTTACCACCGAGATTCTGGATCATACATTGGCCTGTCTCTGTGGAGCACTGTGCTGTGGTAGGTAGTGGCAAGATGGCACAGATTTTCCTTTCATACAAAAAAGCATACCAGGTGAATCCTTGAGAGGACTTCTCCACTACTAATCAGATTCTCACATTTGGTTTTCCCATTGCTTAACTAGGACTTACAGACATACATCTCAATAACATTTCTAGAGAGATATTTACAGTGCAGTTGGTTAGTTCAGGACAAAACAGTACTCTCTCCTCCTTAAAAAGCTTTATTTGGTGCCTGACATCCTGTAATCACCAGACTTCAAAAGTGAACAAGTAACTGTCTGTGACAAACAAGTCTACAGCCATTACATTGATTAATTGCTTACACTCATATAGTGCTTTTCTGGACACTCCACACAAAGCGCTTTACAGGTAATGGGGACTCCCCTCCACCAATATACAGCACCTACCTCGATGATGCGACGGCAGCCATAGTGCGCCAGAACGCTCACCACACATCAGCTATTCGTTGGGAGGAGAGCGGTGTAATGAAGCCAATTCATAGATGGGGATTAGGAGGAGATTGGTAAGGGCCACTGGGAAAATTGGCCAGGACACCGGGGTTACACCCCTACTCTTTTCAAGAAATGCCCTGGGAATTTTTTTGAAGACCGAGACAGAGTCAGGACCTTAGTTTAAGGTCTCATCCGAAGGATGGTGCCCATTTACAGTATAGTGTCCCCATCACTATACTGGGGCATTAGGACCCACATGGGCCACAGGGTGGCCCCACTAACACCTCTTCCAGCAGCAACCTTAGTTTTTCCCCAGGAGGTCTCCCATCCAGGTACTGACCAGGCTCACACCTGCTTAGCTTCAGTGGGTTGCCAGTTACGAGTTGCATAGCGATATGGCTGCTGGCCAATGGTTGAGATGGTTACAAGCAGACATCTTTACTAAACTCCATGTACTAGACTAAAAAAAAAGTAACCATAATGAAATAAATATAGGCAGAAAGTTGAATGCTTTCTCTTTAAATAAAGAAAATGAAAGAATTTATCACTTACTTCAACAAACACATATAGCAAGTGAGAAATAATTAAGCATGGCACTCCAACCAAAGGCTGGTTTCATAGTAGAAAGTCTCACTTTCTAAACATTCTCAAACACTTACAGCCTGGCTCAACTGTCTTGGCTCTGAAATCTCATGGATACCCAACCGTGACTTAACATTAAGCAGAGCTGAAGTTTTACAGGAAGAGATATTTTGGCTGCCTGTCGCATGAAGCAGCTTGCTTGTTTTCTCTTTATTGATTTGAGCAGCGATAACGTACAGGACTGGGCCTTTTGTTACAGCTTTTTCTAGATTTGACTCAAACTGAAAGTTCACAGAAACCTTTAGAGAAATATTCCCTTCCTTAGAAGGGTCTTTCTCCATTTCAGCTAATATTTAGTATTTTAACTTCCCACAAAATACTTGAAATAAACTTTATACAATACACTCTCCAGGTCTTTCCATAACCATTTTCAAATTCAAACAGCTTTCTTGACCCGACCGATGAATTACAGTGCTGCCAAAGCAATAACAATTAACAGAACATTTACAGTAAAAACAACCTAATATTCATCAACCTATTCATATGTATCAAACACTTGTAAAACCAGGTACAATTTTTGGCACACCTTTTGAATATCAAAACAAATTAGATAGAAAATACCATTCTGGTAGAAAAATCATAGAAGAATGTCATATAGACAGGGTTTAAAGTAAATGAGTTGTTAAGTTTTCTACTGAGGGAAAACTTAATCAACTGAAGTCCCCATAAGCAAAAAAAAAATTAATAGCATATATAGGAGGTTCAGAATTTAAGATAGAAGGGGCATTGATTTTTTTTAGATACAGTATATAGTTCTGAATTTATGGAACAAACTGCCCAGCCACATTTGTGAAGATGATACTGTGGGATCTTGAGGAATACAAACATAGTAGAGGCACACAGCACCTATTTGATTATATATTCTTATAGAATCTTCATATAGCTTTCTGTTGCAGTGTACTCATTGCCAGTTAAAAGTCAGCAATGGTTTTGTTCAACACTAAAGAGAACCATACTTCTCCAACTCTTTCTATCCCACACACTTCAGTTATTTCTATTTTCAGGAACTCAAGGTGTGCAAGTGTGTTAGTTGGTGCTTCTGTGTGTGGAGGAAGGAATACTTTGACATTGACATTTTCCTGCTTATAAATTCAAATTCCCCAGCTCAGAGACAACATTAAAGAAAAACTGGCTGTTTATCTAGATGACAACTAACAAGCTCTCTCCTGATAATTAAGCATCCACGTTGTGAGCCCAAGAAATTTGCATAAAAAACAGCAATTTCTGTGCCTCTGAAACGTTACGCCAGCTTTTCAAACTCCCCAAAAGCCATTTTCATGTTTTTAATGACTTGCTGCACTAGCACTAAAGCAATGGAGCTCCCAGCTGACTCCTTCATAAAAGGAAAACTACCTGGAGGACAGGACAGGCCCTGCAGCCTAGATGTTACCACAGCAATGATGACTGTTTAGTAGATCAGTGCACAAGCAGTCAAACCCTGCTGAGGTTCAACGGGATGGAGCAGACTGGGTTGTGGGTCTTGAAACAAGCACAGAACTGACATCAGGAATAAAGCCAAGCCTTGGTTATACAGTAAATGACATACAGCAACGCCATTCAGACCACCCTGGTCATCTGGTTACTAGAAGTTTAAAGTAAGCAGTTTAATGAGTCATGATTACAAGCAAACTGATAATATTCTTTCCATTACATTAATTCCAGTTTGTGTCACGAGTCAGTCTCATTACTTTTGCAGACATACTGTGCATTGTATTAGTACAATTTTCAGGATTTTGATTCCAACTCAAAGCCCTACTCGGTCTTCCCTCTTCCAGGCAGGGTTCAGTTCCTGTCATCCATCTGAGAAGGACATTCATACCAGAAATTAGTCTTGTTCCTTTCCTTTGTACAATAGGACAGCAGGATCCTTTCTGTTCCCCGTTGGCCACACCTGAACACAGAATTCCAAATGAAGTTTAATTAATGTATTATATACACATTTTAAACAGACTTCTGTTAATTTAGAGCCTACATCTGAGCATGAAGTTGGCTTTTCAACTGGTTAAGAAAAGCAGTGACTTGAACAAAACAAGATCAGTGTTAAGCCAAGCACTACAGGAGGTTGCAGTGACAACCACCAGTCTTGCTCCTGAGGTTAGACTTGCATGAAGGCCAGAGAACATTCATCTGACTTTAGTTTTCTTCATTGATGTGTTGGCTATAGCACTGGAATGACAACCAAGTGGGGCTTCCAAACCTTGGGACTCTGAAAGCAGTCAACTGAAATTCAACCAGAATGAATTCTGAACCACACTACAGAATACAATACCTGCACTGTTACAGCTGAAGAAGGACCCCAAGCAGAATCCTCCTAGCTCAAAAAGAGCAGCAGGAATTTAACCAAAAACATGGGACAGGAGGTCAGGCCAGGGTAAAAAAACAAAAAACAAACAAACCAGTAAATCCACAATAACAAAGTCAAGGTTCAGAGCCAAAAACCTAGAAATCTTACAAAATAAGGAACAATGCAACTCTAGCTAGGTAAAACCCAATACTGAGCAAGGATTGGTCTGTCAGGCTGGTTTAAGTAGGTAGGTGGAAGAAGGTGTCTGATTAGTTAATTGGAAACTGCACTGGAATGTGAAGGAGTTGATTAAGGGTGGTGAGTTCTCCAGGGGCCTGATGTAACACCAGCTTGCCAAATGTCAAGCAATAGCACTGTTCTGTATGGAGCACAGTCTCAAATTTCTGTGGCAAAAATCAACTTCACTCTCTCTGTTCAGACATACTGTACACTCCTACATTTTATGTTGCTTATTCTTTAGGTCTTCTTTCTGTTTAAAATAATGGAATGAAAAGACTAAAATATCATGCTCAGACTGTGATTTCTATCATATTTAGAATAATGCTATCCATCTTTAATCTTCACACAGGTTCTTTCAGTTCCAAAGTGCACAGAAACCTGAGAAAAGACACTGCTCTTGTTCTTCATTGATAAGTAGAGTCTGATCACTTCAACTTCTGAATAACAGCACACTTGCCACATTGAAACCAGTTCTGTACTTGCTTTGGTCAAGATGGGAGTCATTAGCCCCAACAGTTCTTCAGACTGAAATCAAACATCACATTTGTGGATCCAGACTATGTGAGTCAGTGGTTAGAGCATGTCCTACCTCATTTTGGAAGGGTATAGCCACAATCTCTACCTCTTCACAAGGAAAACTTTGGAAAATGGGGTCTCATTACCGCATATGGGCCCTAGGAGAGGCAGTTATTCTGTCTGTAGTCCCAGGTCATATATACATCCTACTGTATATAAGAGTGCTGCTGCTGTGAACCCAACAGCTAGTGCACCAAGATTGAAGCAATTGATTACTGGAAATATAAACATGAGTAAAGACCCTGAGACTTCAAGTGTCAGATATAGTATAGCTGTGTTCCTTTTAAAATGGTCTCATCCAAAGAAGAAGTGGTTGTGAGTCTTTGAAAATTCATTGCAAGTGTCCTACTTCAACAGATATTATACCAATATTATTTTCATATATAGGCCATATACCTTTTGATATCTGTTATACAGTAGTTCCTCTATAGCATTCTTGGACTCTTGGGCTTTTTTACATCTTAAGTTACAAAAATTAGTGTGATATTTGTGAAGGTGTAAAAAATACTTTTGTAGTCCTATACAAGGTTTGTTTTAAAGAGAATAAAGAGAACAATACAACAATGTTCAGTCATTTGTAATAAACTGATATAATTGGCCTAATACAAATCTTTAGTGTGGATTAAAGGTTTTTTTTTAATGAAAGCAACATTTTTAATTGAAAACGTGCCCTGCAAAAAACACACTGTACTTTGTGACTGTGCTTTTATAAAAGAAGGGGGATGCAGTTGGCTGTTTATAAATTTCTGAGTTAGCTTTCCCTTGAATCCCTAAGCATGTTTCTATGAAGTAATCTTTTTGCTAAGATTAGTTTGAGTAGGTAAATACATAAGCAGTGCAATAAACCTCCCCAGTCTCGCAGGTCCTCACTGTCGCTGCCAAGCATTTGGAGAATGCACAATTTTATTCAGGAAAGCTGCCTCTTCTGCGGAAATGCTTAAACTTTCATGCGTGGGAGTGTGTGTGGGAAATCTAAATATACTGTGTGCCTCGCCCATCAAGGCAACTGTCACCATCAGGAAATGCAGTATATTTTTTTGTCCACTCCATGGCAGTAAAACAGCAGACGTGCAAATAATGTACAATGCACGCTTAGGGTCCATACGAAGCTAATGGCATTATTAGAAGGCTCCATTGCTCTAAGGATTTTCTGTTACAGTGTGTACGCTTGTAAATGCAGTGACTGTATGTGGTTGAACACAGCGATATCCCCTAAAACGGGAAAAGGTCATTTAAAGCTTAATATACATTATCAGAAGCAATAAAACTAAGGAACAACCACCTAAAAATAGTATTACTGTAAATATTGAACCATACCCTCCCTGTCGTTTTCAATTGAAAATGGCTAATTAACAAACCTTAAATAGACTACAAAAGACATTACAAACAGTGTGCTATTTCTTAAAACAGTGTATAAAACAGTTTAAGGGCTCAAGGCAGCAGAAGAACCGTAATAAGGTAGTCGAGAGCGTGATGGCACTTATGTTTGACAGCTGCAGGCACCTATGGATGTATCCCTAAATGAAAAAAAAAAGTCTTCATTTCTTCACCTTTTCCTCGCGCTATGCGAGGTAGCAGAAATCATTGCCGCTAGGAGAGAAGCCGGCTTGTCTCCTATCCTAAACGCAATATCATCCCCTGAAGCTGGTGGGTGAAGACACAATTTAATGATTTCTTTTTTTAAAGCGAAACGAGATGTGGAACACAGATAGGTGTTACTACAACGTGTTCCAAGGCCGAACACACTGACGGAAAAGGTAGAGTTTATATGAATGTTTCTGCAAGAGGTGTTCCTGGAGGTCCCTCCACCACTGGACAGACGGATGCTCACAACGGAGCCATGTTCTTTGTAGCGCTGGTTACATACTGTACTGTACTTCATGGAGCAAATCGTATTTAAGAGAAGAACTTAGGTGCTTTTTAAAATATTCAAGCAACAACCTATTTGTTTAAATTAACGGCGAGAACTGCTTGTACTATACAGCTGGTACAGATTTACTAATTCAAATACAAATGCAAAGTGAAAACACGTGCGCTACTCTACGAATACCGTGCGCAGAAAACAAGAGCATGAGTGAATCACAGAACAAATTTGTTCCTATTTTTCTGTTCTCCCCAGGTCTAAAAATGGATGTTACGCAGAGAAACCACAATTAATAAAAATCTGTTAATGTATCAATACAGCCCGTTAAGTTTACAATGATTGACGTTTTTTTTGTGCTGAACCACACCAAAAGGCTTGAACTTAAAAGCAGTGTGCGTGACTGAGCGTTTTCAGCTTTCACGGCATCGCCGGAATATGATTTTAAGATTTTATTAGACTGTCAGTGTGTCTCCTTTAAAAATAAACACGTTTTAATGAGCCCCTCATGCAGAAGTAACGCTTTGTGCTGTGCAAACAGTAGCCTACCACAAAAGACAAATGCGTTCCGACAAAAAGACAGTGTACTGAGATCCCCTAACGGGGAGTTGGTGTTCCAAGTCTAGTCCAGTGTCAACCTCCTCCAAAATAGACCTCAATATGCATATTTATTTATTCAATAGGAGATATCAGATTTCTCAGCCTTATTTTAATAGCTTGCCGCTATTACTTTGCATCTAGTTTCTGAAGCTCAAGAATCCTGGATTTGTATTCAGTCAATAGTAGGGTGGAGTTTTATTCAAAGAAGGCGAGGGATTTAAAATATAACACTTTTTTTACCACTGGGAATAACAGACAGCAGAAAAGTTAGAATTTCGACCGTATTTCGTGGGTTCGCTTCATACACAAACTTGTAACACTAAATTAATAAATGCATATAAGGAGTTGTTTTTAGTGTAAAGAATATTTACTAAATGCCGCTGGTGGTTAATGTAAAATATCCAAAAGGAGATTTGCATGATATCGGTGTTTTTATTCGAAAATCAGGTTGTATAGATGGGGCGTGGTAAGCGTCAAACTGAAGCCGAACAGCGCACTCAATGTAGTGGCTATACTCGCTCTCTGTTAGTATCCCAATACGCGAAAGCACATTAATTCCATATTTTTCATGTGATGAAACATAATGGGAAACTGTAATACGCAGTAACATGATAAACACGATTAGATTACATTACAATGCAAACCCGTAAGCCATTTCCAGCTATCATAAAAAAGCAATAACTGCATTACTACGGGAGGAAGACGAATAAACCTATTTTCTTAAACAGTCCAGATCCATAATCTTCAGTGCTTCCTATTACAGTGTCTGAACAAGATGCTAAACACTGTGGCAAAGAACTCAAGATAACCCCTGTGAATACTCGAGTTAGGACTGATATAGGTTTGTCTGATAGATCAGCTCATTTAGAAAAGCCTACTGCTTAATCATTTTCTTGATCAGTGAAGAAAACGGTCCAGTATTTGCGAAGGGCACATTTCGGGCAGTTAATGGGTGATCACAACACTAAATTGCCCGGGTTAAGTCGGTATTTGACTCTTGTTGCGACAAATACGGTGCTCAGAAACTAAAGAATACTTAAAAACTTGACAGTTCCAGACTGTTCTTTGAATTATTCCGGGAATTTCAAAAATGTCCAATTTTGTAGAGTAGACCGTGGACCACTGTACACTATGTTATTTTGTACTGTATACAGTACTGGTTTTCCCCCGAACCTTGCTTTGATTCTGAAAGCAACTCCCTTTCGTGAGATACTGTACGTAAAGAAATGAACACTTTACTCATTTTCCCCTAAGAGTTCAAGTGTAACAAATTTCAAGACTTGTTATTCCCCGAACGCTCGTGGCGAGCTCTTAATATAAAAAAAAAACGTCGCACAAGTGGCCGTACCCCGTAAACTAGCCTCTTATAACGATTCGTTTTTTAATGAAAAAAGTGCATCTGCATAATTCTTTGCTAATAAACGTCTGTGATTATCCATTCACCCTTTCTTCCCTAACATCCACTTCCTACAAGCTGGCACAGAATAAATAATGTGATTAGAAGGGATATAAAGTGCATGTCTTCAAATGTCAAATCACCTCCTTAATCGTTTTAACTAATCACGGAGACATATCACAAAGCTGAGGTCCCCTCATGTGACACAAATACTGTATGTGACCTGACCATTATTCTTATTAAAAATTAAATTGATATACAAAACAACCAAAACGTTATCAATTTGGTCCCAAATCAACTCAGGTCAAATGCTCACTGACAATTACATTACAAACCCGGAGGTTCATTATCATCTTCACCCTCGAGAGCAGCGATCTCCCCAGGAACAGTGATGTTCGGATGAAAGCAGAAAGAAAGTTATCACGATTGACACACTCATAATTCAAATAGATACAACAAAAACCAAGACTATAATTTGGTCAGCCTGTAACTCTGTTACAGTTCGCATACTGTCCATTCATTCTGGACCCTACAGTCCGCACATCCCCCCAACTTAATTTGTATTAGGCATTATTGTAGGGCTGCAGCAGTGTTTTCATGGAGAAATGCAAAGGACTGGATTAACTCCCAATAGCTGCTGATCATCAAGAGTATCCTTTATGAAGAATGAATCACAATATAAGTTATTGAGCGCCCTAGTCCCTCAGCTTTCACACATGGCAGTGCCGGTGAAATTTGCTGCGGTTCTCCTTTCTTTGAACAATAAGACAGTGGAGCACAAGCCTGTAGTAACATGCAGGGTGGTAGTGTAACAGCATCTTTGCCGTATCAGCACTAACTTCATACCAACCAATTCCGACCGCATATTAACCAGGCGCGTGGGAAATATACATCTTATCGGCTGATAAATGCGAAGAAGATAATGCCTTATTTAACAAATCCAGCTGTGGTTCTGAAAAGTAAAGGGTATATACACACATTCCTTGTAGATTCAACATCAGCTGCAGATTCTCAGAAGCGTGGTACAAGCAGGGATGTATGAGGAAAAAAAGATGATTTGATTTTTGTTTCCCTCTGTCCTTACCTTACACGACGACGGTGGGTTTTTTTTTAATTGCCTTGTGCACCCTTACATCTTCCTTTGAAAAATAAATAAATAATAATCCTGTATATTTGTGTTCTGCTGCAGATCCAGCGAACCCGGCTGCCTGGTGTATTACGTTTAAAATCCCCCCGATAGCGCCGATCGCTCTCTGTGTGTGATATTGCAGAACTGCTCCTCAGCCCGCTTCGAGAAGGCACAGCTGGCCAGAGCTGAAAGCTGGAGGTGATGTCATCGACATCCCCCTCGCCTGCCTTACCCCCCCCCACTCCCCTCCCCTCCCCTCCCTCTGCTTGACGTGATGAAGTCATAGCTCCTCCACGCCTCCAAAAGGGCGGCCCGGATTGCCAAGCCTTTTCATAAATTAGAGCAGAGAGAAAAAAAAAGACTTTTATGTGCAGACCAATAGGTGAACATGGAGGTGCCAAGGCTCCCCCTTCACATGACTGTAGTGGGCTTTGTCTTAGTGAGCAAGCGTAAGGGGTAGTACAGTGGCTTTCATTCATTTTTGCGGGTTGTTACACAGATGAAATCAAGATTTCATTTTTAGATGATGCTGGAGAGTGCCTCTGGTTTCTCCTACAGGGCTGGACTGTTCTTTAATGATTGCGCAGTGTTAACTTAACGGTTACCGATAAGCCCTGCTTTCATGAAAAGGGGGCCTCGGTAGGCAAGGCAAAAAGGAAACCTGTATTCACTATGAGACGTTGCAAAGAATCAGCAAGAATGCCACAAAACTGACAGCGGATCCCACGATGAATATCCCCTTGAGCCGAATGCCTAGCAACAGGCTGGCTATTCCTGATGGTCAGACTGCTTCTCCTTCCATGAAATATATTTGGTTTATCAGAGAGATAAGACAGAGCTGTCGGGGACCTGCTTCAAAAAACACAGGTTTTCATGTTTTTAAAAGACCCCCGGCAACAGACACCTATTACATGAGACAACTGGTTTGCCACTCGTGTGTCTGATATTTATAAGTCAGGGCTTTCCAATCCTGGTCCGCGTGGCATGGCTGGTGTTCCAGCAGAGCTCCTGATTTGTTCATTCAACACCAAATTCAACTAAAAGTATACCAGATGTGTTTTAAATCAGGTCCTGTTATGGAAATGAAATAAGGTGAAAGCTTCAGGAGTAGATAACAATGAGAAGGTCCAATTAATAGCTGGACTGATAAGCCGTGGCTCATGCAGTGTACAACTCTTGAGATGCTGAAGAAGATAAGAAAGGAGGCCATTCAGCCCATCTTGCGTGTTTGGTTTAGTTGTTAATTGATCCCAGCATCCTTATCCAGCCCTTTCTTGAAAGAAACCAGGGTACCAGCTTCAGCAGCATAGCTAGTCTGTTCCATGTTCCAGGTTACACAGGAACTGCAGAGTGCCTCCTGTTCTTGGTTTTAAATGTCATTCTTGTCATAAAAATAATGCCACATAGCTGACAAATAATGTTACAAGGTTAATAATGTCATAATCTTATTAACCTCCATTGCACGTTTCTGAAACTTTCCCAAAGGTCCCGGTACACCTGCTGTACGGTTGAGAAGGACTCAACTGAATTATTTCAGGTTACTTTTATTAAAGAAGACTAAGTCTAAATGTCAGAGGTGGGCAGGACCCATCAGGACCCATGATAGCTGATAGGTGTGTGTTTCTGGTTTTCATTCTATTTCAGAACTTAATGAATTTAATTAATTGATTGATTGAATTAATACATTAGGTGGATAAGAAGTCAAATGACACTCTCTCCAAAGGCAATCCAGACAATTATGTATTGCAAAATTGCAACAATGCAATAAACACGTGATTAATATGTATATTTTTGCATTTCAATAAACATGTACAGTACAGCAATATGTATAACATATATAGAATAACCTAAAAGTCTTTAACTAGACTCAAATGTAATATACTAAGGTTTTCTCTTTACTTTCCTAAGAAACACAGTAATCTCGTTAGTGCTACACATTGTACTTAACAAGGCTTCACTAAGCCCCTTTATTCAATAATTCAACTTCCTTACTTAAAGAAATTACTTTTACCCCCTTTATTCTTTCTCCCAATATCATTCAACTTTTATTTAAGTGCATGGCAAAACATCATAACTGTTGGTTGACTTAAGAATATTCAAAACCGTGAATCACAAATCTGTAAATAGAGAGGGCTTCCTGTATTAATTCTCAGAAAATTATGATGTACAAGTAATGCTTGGAGATTTTATGAATGATTGAATGATTGAATGATTGAATGAAATGAATGGCAGAGGCAGAGCTGGTAGAAACAGTCCTTAAGATGCTGGGCATATCCTGTTCCTAGGACAGTTTTACTAAATAATAATTAATAATAATAAATTGTGCCATAGGAGTGATAATTAAATGTACTGTGATGCACAATGAAATCACAACAGTCTAAGTTGTACATCCATAACTCATTGAGCAGATATATAATAATATTTACACTTTAAATAGTGAACAAGTTGATTTATGGACGATTTGTATATTATTGTTCCTCGAGATAAAGTACCCAGGTCAAATAATTTCTTTTAATAAACTGCAGAGTGTTCAGTATTTGTAATTTGAGTTAAGTTAAAGTTGCCAAAATGATTTGATTAAGAATCTGTATATGTAACCATCCAAGAAGACAATTTTAATTAATGTTAAAACACTGAAAGTATGAGCAGGCTCCACTTGAGTAGTGGCAATCACCTGGTTGCAATTGACATGATTTAAAGGGGCCTGTCTGTGAGGGAAATTGCCTGGAGAATGAGATGTTCTGCTTCAACAATCAGCAGACTAGTCAAGAGAAAGCAGCATACTGGCTCTGTGGGGGAGAGGCCACTGTCCTGCAAAGCAGAGGGTCATCACATTGGATCAGGATGGTTCATGATTCATCTATGTGATTCTTTTTTCAGACTGTACTGGCTATGAGAAATTCCAAAGATATAATACACAAATCAGCAGAATTATGATAGCTCTCCTTTTACATGTCGAAAGTATTACATAACACATTGACAGCTGATAGAAGAAAATGCCATCTGTTGTGACCCAGAGGACATCTGAGGTGGTGGAAGAGGTAGGGGTGGAGTTCATTGAATGACCATTGAAAGAGCATTTTGCCATGGGAAGAATCATTCTTACTTTATTCAAGCCGACTAGTAGGGTGGTAGAAGTGACGTACTGTACGTTCTTAACTTATCTTCAGGAAGAATAACTACAACCAAACCTTTCACTGCAGCTATTCTAAATTACAATCATCTTCTCCTCCATCTCATCTTCGCCATTGCAGCTCTGCCTTGGTTAACGCCTCTGTCTATGTGAAGTCCTAGCCTTCTCATCCTATGGCCAGGAGCCTGGCCCTCAGACATTTAGCCAAATTCCGCTATAACTAAATACTCAATAAACATCCTCAAACATAATTGATTCTTGATTTTAGTTATTCCTGGTGAACAATAATGTGTGGACAAGTCTGCCGTAACACAAGATTGCCTTTGCTCAATGATGCACTGACAAAACTCTTGAACCAACAGTTTATCTGTTCCTGCAAGCCAATGCAGAACTGTGTCAAGAGATTGCAGGACCACCCAGTTCTAGAGGTTCAATGGCATGATTTCAAGAATAAAGCAAAATGTGAAGTTTTGAAGTCTTGCTTTGCACAATGTTTTTCCTGACCTGAGTACAATGGAAAACGTCAATGACATAAAGAGGAGACCCCAATGGACTGCTCACCTTCAACAGCTGGCTACAGCTGCACAGAATGACTGCAAAGTTCCCTAGGAACTGATCCGGCAGCATGAATAGGTCTGTTCATCAGTGATCTCAGGATTGTATTCATGCTCAGAGAGGTCATATCCAGTGCTAATTCTGTAATTTTTTCATTTTGGCAGTGTGTCCTGTGACACACTGAAAAAATAGCATGATTGTTAGATTTTTATTTCTGTTCATGTTTAAAATAATAGATGGAATGAGTATTGCTTTTCTTTGTTCATCAGTGAAGAATCTTTGTTTCAAACAAACATGAACCTGTTGTTTATTATTTTCAGTAAACATTAAATCAATACAGCAACAACTGTAACTTACAAAACAACTTTTGTAATCTGATTTAATTAAATTTAAGAAATTGTGGTTTTTATTTAGTTTGCCTTATGAAAGGGTACCTTTACCTGACATGATCCAGCCTTCTGGTTATCTGAAACATGCCTGATTTCACAGGAGACTCACAGCGATGTCAGGGAAGGCTTTGAAGTTCCCATGGGGCGTGGACAGTGAGAGTCTGATTACAGTGCCATAGTAACCTCAAATGCATCACTTGAGGTTGGTAGGAGATTGTCTGGGTTTGCAGGTGATTAAAGAGATTGGTTACATCTTTTGATTAAATAGATCAAGAAGAAAAAGTTCTGGTTACATTGAAGAAAGAGAGGCCAATGAAACAAATGTTGGTGTACAGTTATGAGAAGGATAATAAGAACTGGGCACTTGAACAAAAACTAAGGAAAGGTAAAACAATTTGATGCATGTATATGGATTCAAAATATAAAATTAATTTTGATTTATTTTATTACATTTCATTAACAGAATTTCCTTACAATTTATGAACACTTCCTTGTGTGTTACATACATAGATACAGAATCATTCTATTTCATCTCCTTCCTTACAGCCATGTTACCTCACACTTCTCTTCTTTGCTCTTAGGTTTCCCATTTACAAGACCCAACAGATGATTGACAGCCTATCAGCTGGCTTGTTCCAGATTTTTTGTGAAGTCCATATGGCTCAGTGTGTCCTGGAATGTGTACACATTACAAGCCCCCTTTATAAGTTACAGTGAAAATGCATCTGTTTTCTTTTCTTAGGAAAGTGATAACAATACAACATTTTTAGCACTTGCTATCATTATCACTGTCACTAACACTTGTTATTACTATCATTGTTATTAACATCAGCAAACTCTTTTAATATACATGTGTACAGTATATATGTAATTATATATACAGTACACAGGACAGAATGAAAACTTTGTGCTGTGAAGCATAGAGTGGAAACCAAATACTGACTATAATCTGTAAATACAGCAGAATTTGTGCCACATCTCCTCTCTTCCTTGCAAAGTGAAGTAATGGTATCAACCTTCTGCTATGTCTTAGCCAGTCTTAGGGTCACTTCAGCATTTGTGAACTGATTTTAAACAAATCAATGTCTCAGGTCTTACTAATGCAAATTGTATAGCACCATTGGGATTCAATCCTACAAAGCTTGCTTGTTGATCTCATCAAAATGATCATATTTGCAAGCTGCTGTCTTGCATTAGGCAAAAAGTGGCACCACAAAATATTAACTCTGTTATAAAGTATATTGCCAGGGGTCCGCATGGTTCCAAAATAAAACCTTGTTTACAATATCAGGTTACATTTGAATTGTTTATAACTAAATTGTATTACTATACATAAAGTTTGTGGTTTGACCTGCTGAATGGAATTTGATGTATTGTTAATAATATAACATTACAAATATATTTTTTAAATATAATGGAGAAAATAAGATTTAACAGTTCCTACAGGATGAGATGAGAGTGTGATATCATGGCACATTACAAACGCAGAAAAGCCCGCATTTCCAGTGTGGCAGCTAATCGCTTCTCAGTCTTCCTGAATCTCAGTGGCTCAGCTGAGACGGTTCGAAATTTATACTTCTGAGGCTGCTGTGAGGAATGGGCACAAACTCCCCATATTGAAATCAAAACAGCTCTTTAACGGTAGAAAAGGAATTAAATAAAAAAAGCAACATGAACAAACAGAATTTATTGATTACTTTTTATCATGACATTTCATAGTACTGTAGGATATTACTGCACTAGAAAAAACACAGAGGTAAGATAACAGAATGGATGGAATTATAACAAAGCTATGAAAGAAATTTGAGAGGAAGGATAAATCCTAATCTTGCACTTCTGCTCACCTGTGTATATGTCTTACACTGGGACTTCCTGTAGCACACCTCTTGAGTATCCCTTCCACCACCCACTCTACACCCCTACAGCAGCTCCCTGGCTCATTCCTTGCAATACAATGGGGCTGCGTCAAATACACTCTGCATGTCTCGTTTCTTTCTCACATTTATTAGGATTTAACCAAACTACTGAAAGAGACATTATCATATGGACACCCACTGTATAAAACTCTGGTTCTGGTAACATTAAACACCATAAGTGCTGCGACCCATCATATGGGAACATTTTCCCTCAATTATGGCATTTAAGGGGAAAATGAACTTAAGGTGTTGGCTACTGAGAGTTATTTTGATCAATGAGCTGCTGCGGAGATGGTGGCACAAGAGGTAGGTGATTCCTCCTATGTGAGTGTTATGTAGGATTTAAGTTTCATCTCAATCCTAAACATTTTGTTTGGTTTCAGATTTCATTTTATTTCCAGCTGAGGTTCAATATGTTCCTCCAGCTACTTTAGATGAAAAATCTCACCTGTTTCGTTATGATCCTTTCCATTTTTCACAGACAATGAACTTTTCAGCTAACAATATTATCCCATTTTATTGTTATAATCGCTCACAGCCCTGCTAGCAATGCGCTGATCTTACTCATGCTTCTTTGGCATCACTATTTATTATGCAAAGGAAGGTTAATTTTGCTGCTTAATATTGTTTGTTTTCACCCATTTCCTTTTTACTGTCTTGTTTTGTCTCTCATGTTATAATCAACATGTTTCCAGAATTTTACCTTTTGTCGCTTGATATTTTTCTCATCCATGACAATGTGTCCAAATGGCTGAAGACTTTTCACCATCTGGTACCTTGAACAGGAATATAACTTCAAAACTTCACCAGTCTGTTTCTGATTTTTCTTTCTTGTTTAACTGCCTACTGCATCTTTACTAAGATCAGAAGACAATTAAATGCTTTGCATAAAACTAAATCATCACCAATGATTGAATAAACTAATCAGTTATTTTTCAACACAATATGGTGCTAAATATTTTTTTAGGTCAGTATCTATATAATTTTATTATATTAGTGATATGTGGTAATTATATTAATTAATGTTTAAACTCAATACAATTTCACATACTGTATACTGTATGAGATTTTCCAGCCACCTCTGTATCTTATCACTGAGAACAGCAAGACTCAATGGTAATTTTCCTCTGAGTTGCTTTGCAAGACCTTTACAGTATACTTTGCATCAGCTGATTGACACACATTATCACAGATATCATTGGTTAGTAATGAAATATCTTCAACAAGATCATATTTACATGATGTCATGAATTCTAAATCTAAAGCTGGGTCTGGTCAGTACCTGAAGGGAAATCCTTCAAGTGATGGAACAAGGATTTCCAAACCAACCAATGTCCCACTATGGTGATTTAGAATTTTCCCCTGGATACCTTTGGACTATCCAGACGGCAGATTTTAAGATATCACTATTATAATTGCAGTTATTAACATCATGATCATTTAGATTTTGTAAAAAGGTTGTTAAATTTTGCACATAGAAAGAAAAGAGAAAAGAGAGGGCATAGTGAGTTTTATTGATACTGAAATAGTAAACTCCTCTGGGTGCACTCCAAACACTACAACTGAAGCACTTAAGGATTTCTTTCCAAAGGATTTTAAATTGCAGCTCAGTGTAACTATTTTTAAGATGTTTTTGTGCACATAACAGAAAGTCCTTTGGATTACTCCAGTATATATGATGCAGTTATACACCAAATTATTTAAGTTGTTAATGTTTAATAAGTCTTTTAGCATGAGTATAGTCTTAGTATTACTGTATTTGACTTCAGCTGAGGTCAAATAAGGAACTCAATGATATGGCTTTTTGAATGCTTCCTCTGTACATTTGTATTACTGCACCTTTGTGGCACCTGAAACTGACACCAGTGCAATGGACTGCTGGAGTCCATGGTCACTAGTACAGTGCTTTTGGTGTAGAACACTTCTAACACACACCCATCAGTGCCAAACTGCAGTGTAGCAGTGTAATTTTGATTAGCACCTTTTAATGAAATGAATGAATGTAATCAATATACAAATAAACTAATTAACAAGCTTAAGGAGCCCTGTGTTACAAAGCAAGATATTAGTTTTCATTTGTTCTCATAGGTTTAACATTAAAAGACCTTCAGGGAGGATTTACAACCAAATGTGCAGCTGAATGTTATTAAGACCTTTTTTTCCCCCTAAAAGAGTGAATATATCCCTGTACGGCATCATAATGGTAGAATTAAATGATACAGGAACATTAATAACCCCTGGACAGAACTGTCGTCTTGAGTTTTTCTTTTCAATTTAATTGTGAACTTTTTTTTCTAATTGATGGTTTTCTCAATTAATCCTGTTTCCGCAGTTTAATAAAGTATCAAGTGGCTCCTGAGTGGCTCAAGCAGTGAATACGCTTGTTCAGAGTGCAAGCTGAGCTCTATGGTTCAGACATTAGCCCTTTGTGCCTGTACCATTCTGTTTGCCAGCTCTGGCCAGTGTCTCCATGCTCACCTGGCCAATCACAGCAAGGGCTGGGTGGGTGTGATCCAGGTCTCCTCGGCCACATAACTGTGACCTCGGTGCCCTTCCAGGCATCTGAGTAGCTTATGATTGAGAGCTGCCAGACTCGTGGGTAACTCTCCTGTAAGGTGGTCTCACATGCAAGGCTCACTTTTTCAGAATGTCCAATATCTTATGTATGTGAGGGGGACAAGTGGGTTACTCCTGTGTGGCTGTCAGGTGTGCTCTCTGACCTCTTCCATAAGGACCTTTTAAAAAAAAACACTTCTGCTTAGATGGAAAATTACTGCCAATTTCTATGACAGAGAAGCACAAAGGTCACTTCAAAAGGGTATACCATGGTCATAAAAACAGGCATTTTGAAAATAGTGTGAGAGTTTTCAGAATATTACTTTTGAAAAGGATGGTTATTTAATTAAAAATCTTTAGTAACACTGTGGGACCACAGTTGTCCAGATCCATAGATTTCCCTTGGATTTTGTTAATCAAAGCGTTTCTGCTCTGGCAGACATTATGTGGAGCCAATTAAAGTCAGTTTAGTACAGTGCCCCTTACAGAAATGCCATATGGGCAGCAGAGCTTAGAGGTAGGAAAGAAGGATTCACAGCACATATGGAAATTTTTAGCTGCCAAACTACCTACTAACTCTTCATTGGAATACAAAAAAATATGTGTCACACGGTCTGGGTTTAATACAACACACATCAGCTATTGTAAGAATCTGAGGGACTTAAAACCCTTATTTTATTTTGCACTTGCACTTGTTTGATTTTGAGCAATTGCTTTTATTAGAAATGTGTGTGTGCAGCTCAGAAGGATTGTGAAATGTACAACGCCTGTGCCAATTAGTCTACTGGGTTTGGCGTCATCCTGAAAACAGACACAAATGAGGCCAGTGTGGCATGTTTGCAGCACAATACATCCGTGGGAAAGGCCACAGCTGAAAGTGATGCTCCTCAACATGCAGGATGTCTGCTTTCATGATGGGTGTAACAGTGCTGAATGCATATTGATCATCGCATACAAATGCCAGCGTCCGTAATCCTTTGGCAGTTACAGTATGTGTTCTCTTTATGATGCTGCAGAACATTTGCAATATAGACCCACCAGCACTGAACAGCCTCATTCCTGGAGCACTGGAATTTCATTAGTTGGCTGAACTTTCTCTCATGCTTGATTGACTGTTTATCAGTGGACTTAGAGATGCACAGCTCATTACCAGCTAGAGGTTTCAGAGGTTTCAATTTATTTGTTTTCATTTGATTCTTATTCTTATTTCTGACAGCAATACAGAATTTGACTTTTTGTACTGAATTCCTTTTTTCTCTTATTGCCTTGTTACAGAGCATGGAAGCATAAGTCTTTCAATGGAGAAACTTTGCTCCCAAGACAATAGATTTCATATGATGGGTGTGATGCAACAGTTCTGGTGGGTGGTGTGCAAGTGCTGACTACCACCAGTGTCTTGTCAAAACGTCACAGCTGCCAGCAAAAGGAATGAGCCTCAATGTTGTGGGTCTTGTTATGCGTGTCACAACGAAGCTAAGCTTTAGGGCAAAGGACTTCAGTTGTATCAGTAACTGGAGTCTTTATACCGATAATGATCAGTGCAATAAAGAATGAATGGAAGTAGTGGGAGTTTTTTTTAATTTTCTGAGCTGTTCAATTAATTGTTTGTCAAATATGATGCATTCTGTGCTGAGTGCTGCTTTTTTCTCGGGGGGCTGAGTTACACATTGAGCCGTACGTGATGTGGCAATTAAGTGCAGAGCAAGAATGCAGCTTTCTTATGATTTGCTTTGCAATCAGATCTTGTTAGCAGTTTGCACCTTTTACAATGCTGATTGCCTCAGAAACAAAAATTACACAGTAGACTTAACTGTGAATTTCACTAGATCATTGCACTTCCTCTATACACTTGTAAATACATAAAAAACTGAGTGTATGCAAATCAAGTCAAAGGCATTCTTTGAAAATTAGTTTTTTCTTTCTCTGTTTTTCTCAGGAAACCTTGATTTGTTTCTATCACATTGTCTAGCTATGAAACTGCAAATGCATTTTCTATTGCCTATACTGTATGTAATGTCCTTCTCTACTCAGACATAACCAGCTTTTTAGTTAGCTAGGGGCTAAAGCAGGACAGGTTAAATAATTACTTTGAGGAAATCAAAGAATATTCCACTTGGTGTTCTTGTTTCCTCTCCTGAATAAACCGGGGACAGATGAGGATAACAGGCATCGGGTGAAGCATTCTTTCCTACTGTAAGAACAGCTGAAAACTGGAAGTGAAGGTGAAAGAAGATTCAAAATTTTGAGCCACATAATAGTTTCACTCTCTCCTGCATATCTTTTCAAAATTAGGAATGGGCGGGACTAACTCATGAGCTGTATTCAATTAATCAATTTAAGGAAAATGAAAAATACTTTAGATAGCATGAATTAATTGTAAAGCTGTAATTTTAGTCAGGAATTAAGAGTTTCTTCAGGAGTAAAATCTTTTTTTTTTACAGAAGAGGTTTTGGATGGCCGAAAAAAACATCTCAGTGAAGGTCTTCTTTGGATCTTTCAACCAAATCGGCAGTGGCCTCCTCTCATTTCTCATCTTTCTGATGTTCTTATGTTCTAACGCAGCTATTCATTAAAACAGCCCAAATTTTTTATTTCATCATTCTTGGACTTTGTATTTGATCTTGTCACTGCTTTAATATCTTTGAAACCTTCATGCCCTCTCTGAAATCCCAGTGCCTAACTCAGGATGCACCATGGCATGCCACGTTAGCATTCACACTGACCTCCCTCTTTTTCCTTTTACAGTTGCCATTCTGCAGAATGTTTGTGTGTCAATCGGTATTTAAGTAAAAATGCAAGTCTTAATTAGTCACAAGATGATCTTGTCTTTCGCTTTTGAAGGTAAGGCAAATCATTTGTAATGAGTTGCTGCCGCAGGGTCAGTGGGACTCCATGTTGGCTATTTGCTGCTGATTGAGTGTTATCCTGGGCAGGAGAATCCGTTGTTCGCTAATTAACACTGGTGACACTAGCTTTTTAAGAGGATAAAATTCACAGGGCCCCGTCAATCTGTGACATATACATTGTTTTTAACTGTGGTTGCTCTAGTGTGAGACTTTAGCAAGCTTACTAAGGAAGGTGACAAGCCAGCATTATGAAAAAACTCAAAACAAAACATAATCCTCTAGAATTGTGGTATCAAATGGGCCATGTCAGAGGTATCACTGCAGAGGTATAAACTCTGGCAATAGAAAGGTACTTGCCTCATTAGGCTAAGAAGGTTTCTCAAGATGAATGTGTTTGGTTTAACAGCTGTTTGGGGGTGAAGGATAGACTACTGGAGAGCTATTTCTCTTTTCTCCCGCTGTACTCAGGCAGGTTACTGTTACTGTATCTATGGTAACACAGAGACTCAAATCTCAGGTGGGAACTGGAGATAAGCTCCTCCTTGCAACCTAGAAGCCGTGTGAGCAACACTCTCCCAAAGAGACAGACAAGACAAGACAGTCTTTCACAAACTTACAGTATTCATCAGACACTTCACAGGAAAAACAGTGAGTGAAACTAATATTACAAAAACGTTTTTCTAGTTGGCAGTTTTCTGCATTTCAACACAAGGCACTTTCAGTACACAAGTGTAGCATAGTGAGATATGAAAAGAACTAAATATTTATATAATATTTCAAACCCAGAAATAGGTTAAGCCAATATCAGTGTGATGAATGCCGACCTCAAAGCCACAACCAGTAGCCCTTATCCAGCATATCACCCACTATGGCAGTGTACATTTCGGTGATCTGGCACTGTTGGCTTGAGGAACCCATCCGGGTTCCCAGGATGTACCAGCGGTCCCCTTCCTGAGAAGCCTGCTCAGTTCCAAACAGTCCTTCACAGAGGTGTTAGTTCTCAAAACATCTTCAGCTTCTCTTCTCACATGGAAGAGCTCCAGAATTCTCCATTTCTCTTCCTTGCCAATATATAACTACTTCACTTTTATTCTCTGGAACCCCTGACATACTCAGCTGGGCTCTCCTATCCATGACCAGTTCTCCCTACAACAGAAGATACAAGTTCCATGTCTCTTCTAAAACTGGGACCTACTGGCTCCCAGTTTCTAACTTTGAACACTACTAATCCACTATATTATAAAGACTACAGAGAAACTGATCCGGGAATACAATACATTACATGACAAATGACTATTTGATACTCAGTTTAATTTAAGAAATGTATCATAAGCTGTGTGGGAAACAGGAACAGCATAAAGAAAAGGAAGAGAAAATTATTAAGAATGTAGTGCTCTTAGTTTTTAGGGGATAAGTGATCAGAAGACCAAGTCCAGTTGTTTCTTGAAAAAAAGCAGGATATAAGCTTCAACAAAATGGTTGGGTAACTTATTTCAGACTTCCACTACCATGATGGTTTGCAGAATTTAGTTGGATTCTTTGACCATTTTGAGAAGCTGAGAGGGAACATGAAGGCAACAAGTAGCCAGTCTATCTAACACTCAGTCTAGCAATTCTGTGGTTTGGTGTTAAACAATATTGGTGGTTACTTTCTAACTTTGCCCAAAATTGCATGATGAAGAGAGCACAGATGATATAGTTTAACAATATACAACAAAGAGGCCTGCAATCACAATAGAAAATGGACAGGACCTGTTGGGTGGAGGAAGGGTCACTGCATTCTGTACTTTAAACTGCCCAAGCTTTGCATATTCCAGCCAACAGTAGTGGCAGCTGCGGGAGTTGTACAGTAGTGATCATCCTACGGAGGACCCTTAAATCTATAACTGTTGACTTTATTCTTCTTTTATTACACGATAATTAAAAGGGCTCTTTTTGAGGGATTTTATTAAAAACATTGTTGTTGTGTGACCTCACATGTCAAGATCCAGCTATTGTTACAATATTTAAAATGTGTTGTTTGAGTACAGTATTTGATATTGATTGTTAGCTTTGCCATTTTAGGTTATTTAGGATGATATAAACCTATTGCTATGTGAATGTGCAAGTATGTTTTAATGTATTGTTCTTTTAATGACGGCACATTGCAACACATCATAAAAAAAAGTGTGTTGTATTTTTTTAAACCTTGTCCTAAAGTGTATTTTATTAATCCAGTCTACTTTTTTTTCATTTCTGAAATTTATTGCTACAAATATATGCAAATATTGCTTGATTTCTGCATTATGCATTACGATGTTAGGGATGGCTAGATTTGCTCTTGTTCTTGTTAGTCAAATATTCAACAACATCCCAGAATACATACAGATACTTTATTGAGTTGTTTGTTTTTTTCACATTTGAATTTAGGCTTAATATCATGTTTCTGAGATTATATTTTATGTTTATGTTGAATATTTGAATCTGATTTTAATTTTATTAATCACAGCCTCTAAATGCACATTGGAAGATTTAACTTGTTGTGTTTTAGCTCTGTGCCCATATTTAAAGTAAATAACTTTCTTGCACAATATAAATTTTAGCCTTCTGTATCAGCCTCTGTGACTGATAACTAGCAAGTACAGAAGAATCACTGAGTGCAGCATTTTACTTAGCTTTTTATCACAGTTGTATTATTTTAATTTAATAGCCATTCTCTGAAGAGGTGGGCAACACTGATGAACATACAGTATATGCACTTGACGATTCTTGGAAGACAAAATGTTGTTGTGTCGTTTCATAATCACTGGTAAAAATACATCTAGCTTTATCTCCTTACATTTTCCTCAACACAACTGTTTGCATTAGATATCAGGATCCATTCCTGACATTTTCAAGCCCTGATACAACCTGACTTTACCTTGAGTGAAAACTCCACCAGCAAAAAAGGTGTAGTCTTGTCGATTTAAGAGAACACAATCTTTCTAGTACTTGAGAAAAAGAATCAGATGTTTCAGGATTCTACTGTATATTTTTCACTGTATCAGGATTCTCCTTCTCTCTCTCCCTCTTCCTATCACAATTAGACATCTTTATGCTCATCTGCCTACCTCAGGGGATAGTGCTGAAGATAGAACTCTGTGTGGCACTTAATGAGAACGGTTGCTATGAAACAAACCTTGAAACATTTGGTTAATTGTTCATTCTTGCCAGTACTATAAGACAGCTCCTTCCCAGGTCAGTCTAAAAATTTGCCCCCTCCCCTTACATATTTAATTTGATCATTTCTACCCATCACAGAAGGGTTTCTGATAGTATGTGACATCCACTGTTCATCCAAGGGAGACATGAAGCCTGCACATTTGGCAAGAATACAACATAAACATTTTGTAACTAGTTGATAGTCAGTTTGGCAAAAACACAACAGAGACAAGTAAGACCATACAAAAAAAGACAACTAAAGAAAAACAGAAACTATCATTTTTATTAAAAATATATATTACCTGTGTTATTTCTGAGATTGCATTAATATGCATTTATGCAAAATATGCAAAATAATAATTTTATATAATTGTTTCAATTTCTGTGTCACTTGATTTAACCAGACATACAGTAGATTAACATTTATTAAAATACTTGCACTGACACGTGCCTGACAAATAAATACACTTAAAATATATGGGACAGGACCAATGTTGGTTAGTGTTTTGGGCTAATGGTTTTATCCCAGGTTTTATTTTAAATTGTGATCCTGCTGACAAACCTGAGGGCTGTTTTAAGATATCCAACTCGCTGACTGTGATCATGTGTGAATGAGACACCTGCAGAGTGGTCATTTTAAGTATGAAAGGGAGTGGAAAACACAAGCCCCTGTTTTTTTAGCTAGCCAAAGTGCTTGCACATTGACCAGTAAGTGGAATTGCTAAAAAAAAAAACCTGAGAAATAACAGGCAGTTTTGCAGAAATAAACATTTTGGGAAAACAAAACAATTGAGCAGAGCAGTGGAAGTTTTTTTTGTCACAAAGTGAAGTTAGACACCTGACTTTTAAATAGGGCACTGGGGGGGTTTAGTGTGTTTTGTTTTTGGAAAATATTGGTCTGTGATGTTTACATGCTGTATGTTTATAAATAAAACTCTAGAGTACTGGCATACTTTTGGAAAAAAAAAACACTCTCTGTGATTCCTGCTGGCTTTTTCATTAAAGGATGAAGTTTAAGATTTTAATAAGTGCAGTCTCACTTTGCCTGTAAATATTTAAAATGTATTTTGCCATGTGATGTTATCAGATATTTTTAATACCTCACTGCTGAAAGCTAACTAAAATATATAAAGGAGTATATTTTAAATTGCATATCCATGCAGTCTGAAATGGAATGCAGGTGGTTTGTTGCTCTGTGCAGTCTTTTTATAAAAGAATATGCCTTCTGTTTTCCGTTTGTGTCTTTTCTAATATTTTTCCTTATTTGGCACATGTATGCATTGTGTGTTGCTATTTCTGTTGATATTTTCCAAGAACTTGTTGTAAATATTAAAATGCCCTCTAAAAAGCATAAAAAACAGTTCTGAGAAAATAATCAAAACTTAAATATTTAATGCTAAAGAAACATGCTTGATGTCAGCAAGAGATGATTGTATAATATATAGGTTTTGTCTAGATTTGATAGTTTAGGTTTTGCTTTACACTAGCATTACCTAAACAATCTACATTTCTTTCCCAATTGCTGTGTTGTAGAGGGAAGAAAACAGCTGATGTGCTGCTTTAAGCAGGACTGAAGTTAGATGTAACTGTTTGTGAAGGATTTAGAATACATTTCCCAGCATCCAGGGAATAGAGATTCTACCAGAGCTACAATCCGTGCATGGAGATGCAGTTTTTTCCTAGTTCCAAACAATTTGAATTTTAATGTCTTCTATTCAGTCCCTGAACAATGTACACAACCCATGTTATCTTGGAGCTTTACATGTCTGAGGTAGGTTTGGCACGATAGTCTTCTCCCAGATAACACTCCATACTTGCATAATATTTAAAAGACTAGCTATGATAGTTTGCTTGGTGTTCCTAGTAAACTCTGATTAAACTACATGACTGACACTTTCATCCAAACAAATACCATTTATACAGCTGGACACTTCGGTAAAGTAATCTGAGTGAAGCGCCATCCCCAAGGTTACAACAGCAGTGTTATACCTGAGATTTGAACCTAAAATCTACCACTATGAAAACCAGATTCCTAACCCACACCACTGTCCATGGACCAATATCCTGGTGCTCGTTACAGACCGTTGCCTCAGCCTGCAGGCTCAGTGACCCTGGCTGCTTAAAATGTTAAAATGCTAAGAGGGATTTGCACCCAACCAATCCTACACTTGGTCACCTAGCCTGCTCATGCAAATGTGCTGTGACTCTTTTCTCTGACCCCCTTGGTGGTGGCTTCAGGTATTACTAGAGAGAAAGAAAAAAAAATATTTGTCCATTGAAAGGAAATCTCAGCCACAACAGACTCAATAAGAAATCGAGTGAGAAAATCCCGAACAAAACACTTTCAAGTATCAAAGCAATTTTCCAGATCAGCACCTAAATATCATATTTTAAACAATGACAGAAACTGTAGACTTAAACCCTATTCGATTTGTGAAAAAACGGGTAGAACATTGCATCGTAATAAATATCCAAAGGTCAAGAATAGATTTTAACTCTCATCCCATAACATTGATCTCATTCCAATAAGTCTTAAGTTTAAGTCAAACCTTATTTATAACTTTATGTACATCTAATTTATAGACCAATGTACAATGGTAATATTACAAGGTAATTAGCCATCTAATAAATGACATCTACATCATCTGTGGGTAACCATCTTGAGTCCTATAGAATGTAATTCTATATTTAGTCTTCATGGTGACATAACACAACATTTTTTATCAATTTCTGTTTTCTTAAATCATCATTCTGTTATCATCAGTCAATATCACTGAACCAATGAGGATTTACTGGCAAGCAACTGTTTCAAGCATCTTTTGTGAGCAAATGCAATCGAGTGTAACTCAATATCCCACAATTCTTTGTTATGCAAATTTGCTGTCTGGAGTATGAAGCATACCCAAGTGTAGTGTATTTGCATAAGTGGTTATAAAAATGTCTCTTTTATATTGCCTGAAAATGGCAAGTGCAGTTTGTAACCCCAATGCTTAAATTAAAAGAATTTAAAATGAAGGCTTGTTCAACTGGAGGATAATGCATTCAGTCTGGCTGCCAAAATCATAAAATATGTGACCTTACAGTTTGGGGTTGAAGAATCATAAATATAAAGCAGACATTGAAAAATGTTTCACGAGGTAGTTTTCAATAGTGTGTGAACTACCTTTTAGAAGGTTAAAAATAAATAAAAACATTAAGAAATAATAATTGTTTTGATCTTTTTCTCATCTTTTTCCATTGATAGTTTTCCTTTTCTTGATTATTTTCCTTGATGAGCTCAAGTTGAAAGACACCAATTCACAACAGAATGGCATACAACTACTTTATATATACTGTACATAATCACGGTGTGAGTTGTAAAAAGTAAGATAACACAAGGAGAACAATGGTAGGTAGGAGTCAAAGTGGAGAGGGAAGCCAAGGAAAATCTATAGGAAGATACATAGGGAGCAAAATCCCAAGGAGAACCCAAGGGAAAAACAAAACAAAGGACCAGGTAATTAATTGACTCCAAATAATTGCATGTAGTATTAGAAGCAAAATACATTAGATGTCCGAGAGGGTAAACAGAGCACAACACATCTCTGTAAATAGTAAAGAACTCTTAAAGTTTAAGTTTGAAGTCTGAAGCAGCTAAGACAGCAGTGATTTGGTGGTGATGGTGACTGGCTGCAGGAACCTGAGACCCTTGGGGTGAAGTCAGTTGCAGCTGAAGGAAAGTTGTGAAGAGGGGAAGAGCCTGGAGCTGGATGCCGGGCTAAGGGGATAGAACGAGCTTATCCAGACGGGAATTGATTCCGGCTGTGGAGTGAGTCGGTGGATTGGGAATCTGAGTGATTTGTGAAGATGAGATGTAAGAAGCGGAGTCAGGCAGCTCTGCGGTGAGAGAGGTAAGGGAAACTGTCTGTTTGGCTGGAGGCAAAGATAGTGGAGCTGCTGCTGGGAGAAAGGAGGGCAGGAATGGCTCTGTGGAAAGTGAATCGCAGAGGAGAAGAAAAAAGCCCATATGATCACTTTATGAAGAAACAGGGATGGATTTAATCGGAAGGAATTCAAGGAACTTATAAAATGAAACCATCGTATCCTGGGATGTGGTCTGTTTGAAGCCATGTAATCCAGGCAGAGGTTGTGTAGGGGAAGCAGAAGCATTGTGGACAGGAGAAAGTGAAGGATGGATTGAGGGGAATCGCAGGATCTTCTTGCAGCACAGCAGTGGAAAAGGAGCAGGAGGGAATATCATCGGCGTGTTCGAGGGGCAGTGGAGAACTTGGCAGATTTGCCATAGTGGTCTATCACTCTGTTTGAACTCAAAACGTTAGACGGGAGAGTTTAAAGGTGTTCAAACACCTCAAGAGAACTTGAGGTTTAAATAGAAAGTAGACAAATGAATAACTGAGAAAGATGAAACCCTCACAGCCAAAACGTTATGTTTCTTTTCTTCTCGTTTAAGCATGGAATAAACCTTTAACGTGTTCCTTTGCAGCCTATGCATGCTGACGTAGCTCCCTACTTGATATACTGTACTGTAGGTATTACAGTATATGACAATTGTACTATCACGCGAGCACATAAAGTACGTAAGAATTACTAAGTCATAATTATGAGATAATTTTCTCATAATTATGAGATACGTTTCCCGTAATTACGAGATAAGGGTGAGGATTTTTTTTTCCTTGGTGGCAGCAATGCGCTTCCGTACTTATCTGCTAAATTCCACTACAGCTGCAACCTAGAACAGAAGGACTTGCAAAAGTGACCCTACACATCACAACATGAAAATTAACATCTTAGCATATTTTTTATCTTCTCTAATATAGTTTACCTTAAGAGCAAGGTTAACAAAAAAAAGTATGTGCAGTGGCTAAGAGCTGGATTAACTGTAGTTACATAAGTTCAGTTTGTACTTGAACCCTCCCCTGTCTGTTATTGTGCTTTAGTTTCAGCTGTAGTCGAGTGCGAGTAGGGCTGATAGCTCGTTTCTGCAGCAGAATGGTGTGAACAAGATTCCTCTGGGGGAAGGCCATGCTTCAGGCAAAGTTGTTGGTTCAGTATGTAATGAAAAAAAAATTGACCTGCTAGAAAACGCCACCTGTGAGAGACATCTGGAAAGTTAGAGACATCAGTTATGAACATCTCTTCAAAATCATGCAGGGCAGGCGAGGGGCAAGCGAACAGCTGTTAATAGTTTGCTTTGCATTCTAAAGGTTACAGGTGAGGTTAGATTATAACTGATGGATGTTTTAATATTAGCCGACGTTTCTTTTTAGAAAGTGAAAGCCGCCTTCCGTTAACATTGTATCTGTATCACTTCTCCCCACACTGAATCTGAGCTGAAGAGGACCACACAGTCTTTCCTGAGAGGGGGACAACAAGGAAGAGCTGGAACCCTGAAAGGGGCTCGAAACATACAAGTTACTGTACACGTGACACACATGGGAAATAATAAGCACCCAGTTGTTTGTTGAAGCTGTGAGAAAATAAAACGTTTATTAGGAACAGTATTTCAAGAATAAATGAGATAATGTGACCATTTCAAACCATCTTGAAATAATTTTTGTTTTGTTTTCAACTGGAGTTCAACAAGGCAGCATCATACAGTCCACTTATAAAAATGATAAAGACAAAAGATACTACGGGTCCCTGCTCTTGTACATGGGCAGTATGTGAGCTGATCCCATCAAGTTTGTTTATCATGAAGCCCAAGAGAGCTTCATGCATACTCTCTCAAATGCCCCTGAGCCAACACAGATGTGGTAGATGTCCCATGTGTGTAACAAGGACTGTACTTCTCAAATGAAATTATATTCTCCATTTTGTGACTCCAATCTGTTCAAAGAAAAGCAGCACTTTGCTGGGATGGCTAACTCTGTCCTATTAGAGCATACAACATACAAAAGGAGCAGCAGGCTTTGTCCATCCCAGCTCAAAAACTCCTTTATATAGCATACTGTATATATTATGGTGAAGCAGTTCACAAGCACAACAGGAAAAGCAGTCACAGGTTATTATTAAAGCATTAAGCACTCATTACTTGAAAGTTCTGTGCAGGTTTTTGTCCAGCACCATGATTTAATGTGTATAATCCATTCATTCATTTTCTAAATGCTGTATCCAGTACAGGGTCTCATGAGAACCAGAGCTTATCCCAGCAAGCAAATGGTGGAAAGCAGGATCTGCCCTGGACAGGACGCCAGTCCATCTCAGCTTTGTCATCAGTTTCTCACTTTAATTGGAATTTATGTCAATTTGGTGATATATCCTGTGACTCAGCATATTATTTTCCTCAATGAAGTTGAAGACACGATTTCATTATTTACAAACGGTCTAGAAAAATGGTCACAATATAGTATTTGTATAGGATAAGCACACTGTGTTGCATTGCTTTTTCTTTTGTCTTTTCTTATTGTTTCTTGAAAGCAAGATGCTTCATCAAAGAAAAAGCTCTCTTGTGTCCTCAAACCAATTATTAAGTGAGATTGAGAGCCCCCCAATACACACACACCAAAGCAATACTCTTAATTTTTCAAATAATTAAACATGCCAATCATTATATGATTATGATTAAGCAAAATTCTTGAGTGAGTACTTTTTTTTTTACTCTGGGAATTTAAGTAAATATTATTTAATTATATTTATGTTTAAATATATTCCCTCATGAAAATCTTTTCACATGAGAAATTAAGGAAGTCATTATATTTATAGGGCTGTGAGGATTTTTAAGGTGTTTAACTAAAGTGCTTAACTTTTTATAAATAAAATATAATAAAGAAATACAATTTATATTAACCACATGTCAAAGTTATCTTTACATTCTATTTGTCTCTCAAAAATGTAGTCCAGAAAAATTGTTTACAGGAGAGGTTGTTTTCTGTAAATCAAGAGGTACATGTATCTTAAAATGAAGAAGAGGTTATGCACTCACCATGTGCATAACTTAAAATTCTGAGCAAATTTACCAAACTCACCCCCTTTCCTTTCATGCCACTGGGTCTTATAAGCCGTGGCAAACTTCCTCTGACACCCTGCTTGAATGAACGCAGAGAGTGGGAGCATGCAAAATTTACATAAATCCTGAAGACGTCCCATACATATTCAGCTTCCCTTGACCTCGATTAAACCCTCCTGGGTTTGATCACCACTGCGACAAAACATCCAACCTCTAACACAAAATAGATTTTGACATGAAGTTGCCTAATCCGTACCTGTGTCCCTGGCTGCAACCAGACCATATTTATTACACAGCTCCATGTCCTAAATGATTGAAACTGGCAGTGAAGTTTGGCAAAGAATCTTAATTATAGAAAATAATTGCCGGGCATCCAGCTTTCCCCTGCTACAGCAGTGAGATGATCATGTAACATTTTACCTGATTAGATTACTCTTTTCTTAAGAGTATTTCTGGGACTGATTCTGCCCTGGTGGCACTTACTACTGCTACAGTACCTGCTGCCGAGGAAAGCCACTTAAATGAGGTCCCATGGGCTCATAGTTTTGAATTTTAAAGAGGTTGTGTAACTAAAACTGTGGGTATCCTCAACAGATAACTGAGCATGCCATCGAGACTACAGAGAGCCATCCCCATTGATAAAACCCAACTGAGAATAAATGCAGGACTGGATAGATACTGTAAATGTAGCCTATCAAAATACAAAAAAATTGTTCTCATCAGCAAATATTTTCCATCTAATAAGGTCTCTGTTTCTGTGGAATATTGACAAGTGATAGCCAGCAATGTTTTGCTTTGATCACCAGCATCAGCAGGACACTGAGGGAGAATTTTAGCAATTTAATCTTTTTCATGCCACCATTAGATTAGTCCAGTATTCAGTTATACAGTTTTTATATAAGAAAACAACTGAATAGTATTTCCCCTGATGAGACACAAACATTTAACTCAGAAAATGCTTCCTCCATGTTACAACCCCAGGTGTCTAGGGGTAAAGGGATGTAACATTTAGGATATGTTTGGATGCAGGTGGGTTTCTGGTGAGGGACTTGGGAAGCGTGATAACAAAGGTTTTGTGCAAAAGTGATTTATTTTTAAAAAGTGAATAAGTGACTGGTATGTATATAGGACACAATAACACAGGGAAAAGGAACTTGAGCGGTGCTAAAGGAAAGAAAATAACAAAAAGTTATTGAATTGAACCAATTGCACGATTATTGGAAAACAGGTAATACCGAAGAAAATACACAAGTAAGGAATAGGGTAACAAATGAGCACAAGCAAGGTAAAAAGGAAAGTAACAAGTGTGGGCAAGGTAATAACAAAACACAGGTAATCAAACAAACAAACGAACAAAGCCGGAGCTAACAACGAACAAACATGAACACTAGCGAACAAATGCGAATACGAGCCGAAAACTGAACGAAACTGAAAAGCTCTCGAGGTCGGAACTTCTTTGGTATTTAAACTGTAGATCTAGTTGCTGATTGGTCGGGAGTTGATTGATGACGATGTCACAACTCCAATGATGGTGTAGTGATGGACCAATGGGTGGGGGTGGGGGGACCTAAATACAGGAAGCGGAAAAAACAAAAACACGGACACGCGTTTGTAGGAATAAAGAAGGGGAAGGTAAAGACCATGTTAGAAAGACATCAGAAAGCAGGAGGGAATAGATACACTAGTGCTTAATTGTGAAGTTTAAATGTCCTCTTTGAGTTGAAATATGTTGTTCCAGAAAACTACTTAAATGAAATGGTCAAGAAATATCTACACAGCCGTAGTATTTATACAGTAAGTTAAATATCTTACGTGCCAATACAAGAAATCAATGATGATCAATTAGGTTATACAAGGACAAAGACAAAGAAAAATGAAAAAAAAGGTTTCTGCTGAGGGGATACAATATCCCTGAATGCTTTTTACAGCCACGGTGGAATTTTGGTGACTCAGGATTCGGAAGCAGGAAGGGAAGGGTATGAAGATCAATGAAAGCTATTTAAATCACCTATGGCTCCTCAATGACATATTCATATTTGTACTAAACCCAAAAGAACTGTTACTCTGAGTGAGACACGCATGAGGCCTGAAAATGAACATACAGAAAGATAAAATCATGTTCACCGCATGCACTGTCCCCAGGGAAATTGAAATAAATGGCACCAAGCTCAAAAACACCAATAATTATTGGTCCTAATGACCAGATTTTCTAAATGAAGAGCAGAAAATGGCCAGGAGTGTCTTGATAGGCTGAAGTATGATTCCTTGAGGGAAACTGCCTTTGGAGATTTAAAAGTAAAAGCATTAGAGAAATGTGTGCTGCCTGTATTGATATTTGGATGTGAAACCCAGGCATTGATTGCTAAAATGGTACAAACACTATATCTGACCTGAAGTACCATGAAAAGGTATTTGCTAGGAGTAACAAGAAGAACAAGAAAAAGAAGCAAATGGATCACAAAGAAGAGTGACAGCACTGAAAGAGTGAGAAGGCCTTTTGCTCATCAGCTCTAACATGGGAAACAGCAAAGACTGCACTTAAAGGAAAAATAATCTTTCTCTTCAGCAAAAAAGACATTGAACAGAAACAAATATTTAGACTATTCTCCACTTCTCTGATGATATCCTGGTATATTGCAAGGTACAATAGGTTTAATCTTAATTCAATCTAAAACTGAAATTTTGTATATGCTAACCAGCCAAGTAGTCTGTTGGCAAACCAATTGCAGGGGAAAATTAATCTCTGCACTTTAAGACAGACATAACGATCCATACACGTATTAATCTTAATCAAATGTGTCATTTAACAACCTCTCATCCTAATTCATTGTGTGATTAATTCAGTTAGACTGAAGACAATGCATGAGAGCAACAAACCTCTTTTAAATAAAAAAGCTGAAAAACAACCACATTCATATAATATAATACTGTAAGCTGTTAACTAATTTATCCATATACAGTAATACTGTAAGGCGTATTATTTATAGCATTAACATATGTCTTGTTAAAGCACTAAATGTTTTAATTTTTAATTTTATCATTAACTAATCTGTTTTCCTAGGTGGGTTTAAAATGTGAGATATCCATAAGCATGGTTGTGTTTGTTTTGTAAATGAAATAAAAATAATAAAAGATATTGTACAAAGAAAGCAAGATTCTTTATGGTGTCTTCACCAGCCAATGGAAACACTATTTGTGATCCAAAGAGTCATACACTGTCACAATCCTCATCCCTCCTTTAGAGGGCGCTCTGACTTTTTTGTATTTTAGCTATTATGTACACCTGTCCCTGGTTTTTCCCTGTATTATTTAAACCCCGTGCCTCCGACGCACTGCGCTCAGCATTGGAAGACCCGATGGCATAGGCTTCAGAACGGCGTCCTGACCATCTGAGTCCGGGGCTCAGAGCATCTGGCCTCGTTATCGTTTTAACTTCTGTGTTCCTGGTTTTCTGTTCCCTGTGTTTGTCTTTGGCTTTGGATCTCCTGGTATTGGATTTTGGACTGCGCCCTGTTTTTACCCAATTGGACTCCCCTTGGGCTCGTTCGCCACGAGCCACTCCCCCCGAGCACCAGATCACTGCCGTCACCACCCCCTCCTCTGTCATCCCGTCCTGTTCCAGCTGTGTTTTCACTGTTGTCCTTGTCCAATCACTTCCCGATTATACTGTCCACATAGGGTCCTAAGCAACGCACTTTACGGGAGTCAGGACTGGCTCTCGTGACATAGACCTCACATAGACCAAGAACAAGATCTCTTGTAGGATGGGCCAAAGTGAGAAGACTGTAGAAAAGGGAGGATGCCTTCAGTTCTCCAGCTGTGGGTGTAACAAGGCTGAAATCCATCCATCCATTTTCTAACAGCTTCTTCCAATTCAGTGTCATGGGAAAGACAGAGACAGAGCCTATCCCAGCAAGCAATGTGTGCAAGGCAGGATACACCCTGGACAGGACTCCAGTCCATCGCAGAGCTCACACAGCTCACACCAGGGCCCAATTTTCCCAGAAGCCAATGAACCTATCTGTATGTTTTTGGGGGACAATTGTTACTCTATGTTTTGTGTATGAAAACCCACACAAAGACTGGGAAAAATACAACTCCACACAGATTGCATCCCAGGTCCAGAACTCAATCTAGGACCCCGGCACTGCAAGGAAGCAATGCTCACCACTGCATCACTATGCTGCCCAAGGCTCAAATGATGCTTATTTATGTGGTACAAACTGCACAGTATAATAAATAAACCAAATTACTGTATGTACAGTATGTGGGTGTTCACAAAAATATTAAGGATATGTTTTAAAGATGAGTTTTTTTAAGTACCACTACAGAAATGTTTAGGAATTTGTAGGTTTCTGGTAGTGTTAGGATACAGCACATGGTAAAACTACAGAGAATGACATGAGTGCCTTTGCAGTATTAATTTATTCAGGAAATGAATGGCTTTTCAATGCTCACTGCAGTTGCCGGCGAGTCAAGATTTGCCTTACTCCCTCTGCTCAGTGTTTAAATGTGCAGTATATTACTTTTCTTTCGTCTGCTTTCCCCCCTTTTCCCCTGATGCTTCACATATACAGTAACATTACTGGTAATTTGTTTTGAACAGAAAATCAATGTATTAAGAAAAAGGCTGCATTTCTAACACTACTGCTTGAAAGGTCAGAGTCCACTGCTGGGAATCCCTGACACTCTGGTATTGTGAGTAATTGTTACTTTTGAAATGCTTCTTTCATTTAGAAAAAAAGGCTCCTGTCAGGGGGTTACCAAATACTCTACAGCCTTCAGCTCTTGAGGACTGGATTTATTTTTTTATTCTTCAATAATCCTTCCCATTCTGCTTACTGCTGAAATTGCGGCCACCTCTCCTGTTACCCTACGTTTCACACTGCCTTGAACGTTCTTGTCTTTTGAGGTTGTGTGTGGCAGACTGAACGTAGTACATTTTCAAGAGTTTGACAGAAAAGATCCACGTTGAGCCCTCTAGGTGACCCTTTTCATCAAACCTGAGCTGGTTTTCCCAAATGAGAGCAGGGCATTTGCCAATGGACTTGGACAGGTCAGAAGTTGGACAGAGATTTATTTGGCTTTCTGCACAACAGCTCCTCCTTGTGGCCGGCTTGGCTAATGTGAGAGGACAGTGTTGTACAGAACAATGAGAGCTGGGTGCTCTGGGTCCAGTACCTGGGATCTTTTTGAGCTGTTAGTTTACAATGTGAGAACAAGCTGACAGACAGCATGGTCTGTCCCCTACTAGTACAATGACTGTAGCAGTGAGATAAGATGACTAAGAGTTGTGGAGTTCAGAAGAAAAACAATGGGTTATAAAAGAACTGACAGAAAGACAATAATTTTCTATTTAGCCTATTTTTACTTATTTTCAGGTCTTTAACAGTTGACATATTTGCAAAATGCTTCTTTGCATAAGGCAAGAAAACCAAAGACATCAAACATGACTTGTTCTGTTAAGTAGCTGAGAGGGCTCAGTTGGAAAGGAATTTGAAATCAGCTTTGGTCCTGCAGACAAGATTTACCAGCCAAACTGAAACACAGCAGTGGTATTTGGTATTTTATTTCTAAGCAGTCGTTTGATCTTTAACATCTATTCTTCTTTTCTACTAAAACACCTTGAGTAAGAACAGTCTTTGATCTAGCTTGGGGGTAGATATTCAGTTCATGTAGACCACCATTTGAGTTTGTGCTTGGTATGACAGCTGCAACCTCAGACCTGGACCTTGAAAAGCCAAAGTCAAAAACAACATGATGCAGAAAAAAAGCCTGCATCCTTGACACAAGTATTTGCAGAGAAGACACCATTTACAATAATAGAAAAGAGTGAAAAGCTGTCACTTTACCAGTAGAAATTGATGAACTTGAAGTTCAAGTAAGGAGAATCCAAAATTTAGCATTATAAATTCCTGTGTGGCTAATTCATATAGAGTACAGTACAATAATGACACAGTATATACAGTATATAAAGAGTAAGCATAATGCTCAAAATGCTATATAACAGTGTATAAAATACATAACAGAAGTAAAACAAATTACACAGTAAATACACCAAATAAAGTAAATACTGTATATATTAAAAGCTTCAGTATGTGAATCATCAGATCTTGGATTAATAGTTGAAATCTACCCATGTAATATATCATTTGTATAACTACAATTTGTATAAATACCTTATTTATAAACAGGAAGAATGAAAATTCCACTTTAAATTTCATGGGGGGTCATTGCAAATTAGAGTGACAGAAGAGACGCTATAGGATATTCTAGGCATATAGAAGACTGTTTAGTACTTCGGAATGTGCCCCATCGGGAAAGGTGTTACAGTAGTCTCGTCTTGATTTAATAAAGCCAGGTATCAATATTTCAGTATCACATAGGCAGATAAGCAGATTGAAAAAAGACAGCAGTGTAATCTTTCTATATTGAGCTTTGAATGACAACACAGGATCAAAAATAACACCAAGGTTTTTCAGTCAAGGGTATAATTTCAGTACAGTCAACAACAGCACTGAAATCACCTGCTCTGCATTACTGTTGTTGGAGTACAATTAGCATAACCTCAATCTTATAACATTTTAGGTTACAGAATGTCAGTCTTCAGGTGGAAATTGCAGAAACTTTATCAGTGCTATTCACTGTAGTCTGTGAGTCAATCTGAGTTTCATCAGCAGCATAACAGTGAAAAACACAGCCGTGATCACAAGCAACATCATGAAAATAAATAAAATATATGCTGAGTGGTAGAGATTCCAGCACAGAATCCTGGGGAACATATCCAGTAAATGTGACAATGTTTGATTTAAAACAGCTGAGATGTAATAATGGTTTCTATTACCACTTCCTTTCACTTTCAGATTCTTGAATTTTAAATGTTAAATTCTATAACAGTGTTTAAAGCCATTTTTTTTCATTTTATGTGGGGGTGTGTCCTTAAGACTACTGTTTGGATATCAAGGCTCAAGGCTCTATCCTCACTATGGGCATTAAAGAATTATTTTTATTAAAATCAAGGATTTTAGCCTAAATCTGACAACTACTGTATACCTAGCCTTTGTCAACTTTCTCTGCATTACAGTAGATTTATACTAGATTTATTCCTGCATCCAGCCATAATACATGGATTTTCTGTACATTGTAATACAATATAGTTGTAAAAAAGGTGTTTTAAAACATGTAAGTCGTGAATCTTTGTCTTTTTTCTGAACCTCTGTTTATTTTTCTTTTTGTTTGAGTAAACCATCCCTTCCTCCTGTTCAGGAAAGGAAGACTTTTTTTTTAACCCTGGCACTGTGTCAGATTTGTAGAAGGGTAATGCTGTAGAGCAGATGTTGGTGCTTTCTGTTGTATAGTATTTTGGGATGCAGGGAGCAGCAGGATAAAGCCAGAGCACTTAGTTTTTTTCTCACACTGAAACTTTGTGTGAGGGATTTTCACTTGACGTTTGCATGGAGTGGTGGTAGTTCCTGCCAAGCTTTGCTTTGTACAGTCCCAAACCATTTTACACCTCACCAGCCTTCCATAAACATCTCATGAACTCTCTGTGTTGGGGCTCCCTCTCAAACACCGGACAGCTGCTTTCCTTCCTTTTCCTTTTGCTTCCCTCACAGCATCTCTTATGAAATTCATAACTTTAGTCCCTCTTCACATCATGAAAAGGTCAGTTTGTTCCAGATTTTTTTTCTGCAGAACACTAGTATTTGTTTCCAGGTTTTGCTTTTCATGGAAGGGGATGACTTTTTTGGAGACATTTCCTCTATTTCTTCTGTTCTTTGAATTTTTCTCATTAAAAACAAAATGAAGGTGCCAAAGTGGTTTTCCGATCACCTTTGTAGGATATTGATTTTAATTTTCACTTCAAAAGAAACAAATCAACAGATACAGAGATATGAAACTGCAGACAGGAGTGTATTCTCAGATATTGCAGAGCAGTACAGTGTGCGTACTCTTGAGTGTGAAACCCAACAAATCCCAGACAGGCACTGAATAAATTCACAGTAGTTTGATTTCCTTTTAGTTAATTTATCCCAATACGTGTGCCGACCTGTAATTGGGAAGGACTGGACACAAAAATATTTGTTGTTCTAACACTGTTTTATTCATATGCACTGAAAAATCTATGAATAAAAGCTGGAAATTCTATACTATTGCCTTACATAGCAAAAATGACAAATTTCACTTAAGAGACCACAGTGAGCTTCATTGCATTTCAAAAAGCTGTAATACACTTTTATACCTTCTTATCACCCTAAGAAATTTTTGATACAAGACTAAAGAAGACTAAAGATATTAACACACTCCTGGCAGCACTGACACACAGACCTGATCACCCTCTGGACAGACTGCTGTGAGACATATCACCACTCTTCTTGTTCAGCTGCTTGCTATCAAAGGCTTGTTGGTCATGGTTGTCTCCCATTCTTCTGGATTTGAATCAAGACACAATGATCTGCCATGGCAAGACCTTGACTGTACTGGCCATTGACTAACAGTAACAGGAAAACTGCTGCATCAAGGATTTTGTCATTATAATATCATGCAGTAAGATTACTTTTTGTCTTCACCAAAGACATTCTTCTGTCAGAAAAGATTCCCCTGCAGACTAAAATATCTTCACTGCCCCAGCAGTCGCAACAAATGTAACACTTAGGATAACATGCACCACAATGTCTCTAGATGTCTTCTCTCAAATTGTACATATTGCTCAGATGAATATAATGGTTCCACATTGCTTTTTTGAAAAAGTGTCTTGTGATTTCCCTGGACTAGTTAAAGTGATTTCTCTGGGCTAGTCTATGACTATGCTACAGAAGCTAATTAACCTACTAATATGTCTTCAGCCTGTGGGAGGAAACAGGAGCACCTGGAGGAAACCAGTGTGAGCACAGAAAGAAAATGAAAACTCCACACTGACAGCACCCTAGGAATTAAATCCAGGCATTAGCACTGCAAGGAAATAATGTGAACCACTATGCCACCATGCTGCCCACACATTCTTTACTTTGAATATAATTTTCTGAAATATATATTACAACTTTATTATAATTTTAGCAGTGAAGCCAATAATCACATTTCAATCAACGTTTCAATTTTTTTAAAAACATGACAATGTTCTTCCTGAAACATTACCTTGCATCCATGTTTTTAAAAATGTATACAAAATGTGATTATGACATAAGGCACGGGAGACATTTTCCACAGATGCCTGTGCTTCTGAAAAATTAAAAGAATGTGCAGAAATGTTAAAAAGGGGTATTATATTGTTTCAGGCTAAAGAAAACAGAAACTGAGACATTAATTAAAATGAGCTTCCTTAATTCCCCAGCTTACTTCCAATAACCTTCTCTGTTTGAGAAATGTGTCTGTAAAAACTCTTCCCTGCTGTATCTGAACTGGGTGCATACTTCCAACAGATGTTTCTCGTAGGCGAAGGAATTGTCTCTGCACTTCTGAAGAATTAAATTAAAGACAATCTCCAGCTATTTAGCGGTGTGCCTGCCTGGTACAAATTGCTTGATTAAGGTTGATACAAATGTCGTGAGGCAGAGGAGTACAAACAGCTTTATTTAGTACATCGCCCATGGGCTTTGACTTGAAAGTGATGCAATAAAAGAGACAGTAGGTGTTTCAAAAAACAAGTAAGACTTGTAGGATTTAAAATGAGGTACCCAAGTCTTTGGATAATCAAATGCTACTATCATGTTTATGATTTAAGTAAAATTCCATCCTTCTCTAACTCAGAGGTTATAGCTTTATGGTACTGTAGTGGACTCAAAAAGAAACAGTGGTGAATGACATTCAGTACTGCGTTCACCAGAAGTTGAGTCACTTTTTTTTTGAAACAGCGACCTGGCACAAATAGTATATGAAAACAAGGCTATTGTGGTTAAAGATTGATTATGGGTTATAGAACACCTGCCCTTTGCTCTCCATGCCACTATCCCATGATTTGAAAAAGTTGATAGACTGATTATTAGACAGTCTTTAGGGAAACTTACAAATATTCTAAATAAAAATATTTATTTTGTATAGTACAGCCCCTAAACCTTAAAGTAAAAACAGAAGTAAAAATAATAAAAAATCTGAAGACAACCAATGTATAAAAAATGTATGTCTTTCATTATGTTTTTCATTTTTATTTATTTTCAAATTTTGGTTCTTATAAAGTTAATTATTTTTTTGAAACAACTGAATTTACAAAAATTTCCATAGAGAATCCTGTGGACAAAGGCTACATTAGATGCTACAGTGCATTCCTAGTGTAGTTTGATTACTAATGTAGCACCTTCTGATGTCTAGTCATTGTCCTTGGGAACCTCCTGCCATTTGATTATGTTGATTTCCATGTTTCTTTCTCTCATGTTAAGTACACGTTTTGTGAAAAGCTGGAGATTTGCATGTCAGGGGGAAATGTAGGTCTTTGAGCGTCGGATAGAGCTTTGATTGTTGTCCTTGTGACAGAGGAGCCTGTCACGAGGTACAGATGGTATGGAAAATACAACATTCATACACCTTCCATTGAGCGGTTGCTAGATAAGTTCCTGGGGGTGCACACTCAGGGCTTGACTAGTAACTGCTATTACTTAATTTCATATACGTTCACGTACATAAACATACCTAATTTCATATACATTCATATGCTTAAACAAAGGTATGAGTGAGTACTGTGGTCTGAATGGAGAGTGCTCTCAAAATGGATGTTACTCACTGTTTGTTTGGTGTCGGTACTTCCGGGGTGAGTCGGCCTATGGTGGCCTCAGAAGGCCAAACCTATCCCCAGTTCTCAAGGGTTATTTAAGGAAATGGGAAAAACCACAGGAGGATTCACCTTTATTTGAATAATTAGTTTTGTTTCTTTTTTTTGGGGGGGGGGGTTGTTTTCTGGTGTGGGGGACTGGGAGCACTGTAAATAGACTGCACTTGTTCTGCTTGGGTGCTTTTGCGGCAGAGCCAGTCTGAGATAAAACGGACCTACTTTGGCCTTGCTCAGGCCATTGTGTGACAGTCCTCTTTCACTGAACATCCAGTGGAGGTTGATTGATAAAGCTCAGGGGTGCAGAACTCTAGTCCCGGATGACTGTGTTTTAGTAGAACTTATAGGTCCAGCACTTAAAGATGCAGGAAAAGTTTTATATTGGTTAAGGCAATAATTAAATCAATTAGATAATTAAGTTGTCAGGTGGAGATACTGTGGCAGTTTCGCACCTGACCATTAGTTACTTGCTTATAATCTCAACGGTACACAGTTCCTTTCTAATTCGATGTTTTTCTTCTGAAATACTGGATAATGCTGTGTTGCTGTCGAGCTATAACTAGACCAGACTAGACTGGAAAGATGACCTGATTGGTTACAATATCTTGGATGAGTGAGCAGAGCAATTAGAGCAAGGCATGCAAGAAATCTGGCCTCATATTCTAAATCTTGTATCAGAGGTAGTGAAACAAAAAAGTGTTGCTTGAATGCACACTAGGTGGGGCAAAAGGTGATCCCAAATATTTATTCCAGCTCACAGATTTGCTATTAGGTGTTTTACCCTAAAAAGCTCAGCTTGTTTTACTGTGTCTGCAAGATTGCTTATCAAAGCCGAAAAGGAAGGCACGAAATGTACAATTAATTCATTAGATAATTGATGGCCACATCTGCTACTGCAGATGTAAATTAGCTAATTGTATAATTCAAATAACTAAGTGTAGAGTCTGTTTCCAGCTTGCAACAAAGAACTACTACTGCCAAGATTGTAAGGAATACATAAATACCATTGAAAATACCTACTCTACTGTGATAGTTCTTCTGTGCTAATGATACTGATAGCACTACTATAGTACAATGCTATAGTATAATAATATTACTGTTTGTAATAAAAGTACATCTACTATTTTTCAACAATGGAAAAAAGAAAACAAATGACATAAGGAATAAGTGATTTATTTTGAGTTTTATAGAAAGTAGGTCTACAACAAAATAGACAAAACCTAACTGAATCCAGCCCCCTTGGGTATTTATTTTGATATATGGTGAGGCTTCAGCAGAGTCACAGAGGCAGACAGTGCAGCTTTTCTCACAATAATTGGTATATTAGTACAACAGTTCCCAAAGTAAAGGTTGCAAAAAGCTATTTTGAAAGTTTTCTTTTTTAGCTTTTCCTTTTATCTTAGTATTTTCAATTACTGTTTATGCCCATGCCAGGTTTCTTTGCATTTTCTTTACAAATCAATGGCTATAATAATCATAGTTCTTTTTAAGTTTTTGGAATCACCCTTTATTTATTATTTTCCTGCCAAATTTGGAATCTCCAATTGTTTCAAGACTTAACTCATACTGTCTGTATTACTGCTGGACTGAACAAAAGGAGAACAAAGGCCTGTAGACATGTTCTTCTGACAAGTCTATTGAAGTATCTACAGTATCTTTCAACACAGTGTAAGCTCCATAACATGTAATTTGAAGAATGGTGAGTCCAAGAATGTGTGTTTGTTTTGATGCTATCTTCCACACTTCCTGATTTTGGTTGTTCTCCCTCCCCATTGGTTCATTAATTAATCCATCTTTGCCGTTGTGACATCATCTTCAATCAACTCTCGACCAATCAGAACTCAGTTTATTCAGTATTTAACTTGGAGGTTTTCAGAACGAAGGGGCCATTTGCTTGACTTCGGTTCTGCTTGGCTAAGCTCCGTTTTGCTTTTGTTTTTGCTAAGGCTTCATTTCTCTTTGTTTTCGTTCATTCATTTTGCTTCGTGTGTGTGTTTTCATATAGCTTCGGCTTTATTGGTTTGTGTTCGTCTCCTTGTACTTTCGGTTGTTTGTGTTTATCCTTTATTTTGCCATTACTTTGCCCAAACGTGTTACTGTATATCAACCTCTGTGCTCTTTTGTACCCTATTCCTTGTCTACACTTGTTTTCCCTTATTTGTATTCATAGTTCACTTGTGTATTTGAGTGAACTTTTGTGTATAGGATTAGTTAAGGTTGTCAGGAACATTGTACACATGTACCGTAGATCTTTGTATTAGTAACACTAGTTTAGGACGGGCGAGTGCCTTTCGTCTTGTACGTGTGTAACAAACACACATGGACACACTGGGACATAACAATCCCATAAGCTTAAAGCTCAAGATCAAAGTTACTGAGGAAGTCACAAAACAATTTTTAGCTACTGACAGGACCTACAAGCTAACTTTTACAAACCCTGCCCAGATGGTAGTCTGTCCACAGATGTGACCCAGGCTTGAACCAACAATATCTAGGCCACACAGTTCCCAGCCCTGGTCCTGTAGACCCCCCAAAACCTCTGTTTTATATTCCAGTAGTTATATTATCAGCTACAAAAATTTACTCTTAATTGTCTTAACAGAGGAAGTCACTCTTGAATTGTTCTAAGTTCTTAAATATGTTGAAGGTTGCTTTTAATCTTTAGTGTTTCATAAACAAGTTAAAATCTACCATTTTGAGTAGAAGAGAAAAAAGATTGCAAAGATGCCAGTTAAGCCACATCTTTATTCAATTAAGGGTTTCATTTAGTAAAAATGGACACGAGCAGGTGTGGGGGTCCCCAGTGTTTGGCACCCCAGGTCACAGGACTCAACATGCACACTTTTACTCCATGAGACTCTTAGGAACTCCATTAAAGCACCTTTAATGGCATACATGAAATGGGGTATTGAGTAATTTTGTCTTACTAAACTGCAACAATTTCTGATTGTCATTGCAGATCCTTGTTGACGGTGATTCACCTGCTACAAAGATTTTTGCCATTTTTCTGATAACTCTTTGAATTTTGCAGTTATTAGTTTATTTTGATGCTCAGTATATATTACGGCACTACATAAGGAATATTAGTAGAAACCAAGTCTGCTATTGGTTTCAGTGAAGTGCTTTGGCAGAAAGTAACTAAAAGAAGTTATATACTGTATTAAAGTTTCAAAATGTGTTATACAGTATGTTCTATAACTAAAAATATATCCTATTCTTTATCCTTGAATTTGTTGCATTCAATCTTTCTGAACACTATTCTGAACTATTGTTATTGCCTATGCTCATGTCAGGCAGCTGCCCTGGGGTGTGAATGACCAGCTACTGAGCATATTAGCTTCTGTATTGGTAATAATCTCCTGGATGGAATGCATTTTATGGCATTTCACCAGCAAAGAAGTATATGTCAAGCCACTAAGTCAGTGATAAAGTACATTATGTGGCAGTATAGTACAATCTCATTTTTGTGTGATTGTTATCATACTGTAGATAAAAGACATTTTATTGCATTTTAAAGAGCTCACTCTGGCACTGCAGTTTCAAGAGCCACAAAGGCCTCATCTGATGATTTTCATTGTGGAGATGTGAAATAGCACTTCCTAATACAGAGAAGTGGTAGTGTTGCCAGGGCCATGGTCATGGAGAACTTGTTGAAAGAAAAAAATATTTGCAAAGTGATACAAGGAAACTTGTACAAGATGCAGATCTTGTGAGCCAAATCGATTTCTAATAAATGTGACAGAGGAAGATGTAGGAAACTGATCTGGAGAAAAGCTCTTAGCAGCATGAGGAGAACATTGTTTTGTGGTTTTTGAATTTTGTGATTCTCCACTACCCTTTAGAATAATATACAGAATCCTGAAATCCATGAAAAAAGCAAGCCCACCATGTGGAGCAAGTGTCTCCATGTGAGCAAGGCTTCTTTTGATGTATTTCTTGATTTGATAGTATGCTTAGCCCTGCAAATTGAATGGAAGAATGAAAATAGTTCTTAACCTTTGTAAAAACTGCTTTAGAGAGTTTCACTGATATCATTTAATCTTTAATGCTGCTCTTTTCCCTGTAGACCCTTGTAAGAAATGGATTTCTATATCTGTAAATAACCTTCAGTGTAGTTTACTATAAAAGACCATGAACAAGGATGAAATTATGACATACATTCCTCAGAAATTAGAAATTAACTAATTATACTGCATTGGTTTATTATTGTAAACAATCCTTTATTAGGCAGTGTGTGACAAGTAGTTTGGATATATCTTATTATTCCTCATGGCTCTGTGTAGTACAACAAAAAACACACAGGACTATGGCAACATTAAGGTATGGCAGTAAAGCCTAGTAAATTCACCAAGTGGGTATTTAGGCATTCCTCCTACATTTTTGTTATAGCCTCAATACCATTATTGTGTAGTGCACAGTGTGTAATGTAACAACATTAAATAACAAATTAGATCAAGAAATCATTGCCTCTTCTGACATGGAACTGCTAATGGCTAACAGCCAGGTGTTGTGAATGCCACAGCACTAAGCAAGTACTACTGCTTCATTGATTGTTCTAGATGCTCATTTTATTGGGTCCAAACTTGTTAAGACAGGGCACTTGCTTAGAATCTTTTTTCTTTTTGGTTTTTATTCATTTTTCAAACTTATGTCAGAAGGCACTTAGCATTTTGGCATCGGAACCTCCTTCTGATCGAGCTCTTTGTGGAAATAAATGAAGACAAAGTGGCTGAATCACTTCTGAGTAAGGTCTGTTTGAAAAACAAACATGGGCTTTTGTTATTGTAATTCAGGATCTGCATCACTGATTTGATTTACACAGATTACTTTAGCTTATTTAATTCAGTACACTAATAAATTTTGCCTTTACCAACTGGAAGCAAACTGACATTGGCCACAGCTGAAGTATGTGGTTTATTTTTTTTATTCTTTCAAACTGTGTAATGAGATGGACTCTTTGTTTTCTCATACAGCAATACAGTAAGTAGGACATTTTCAGGTTTTCAAAGCCATTATTCACTCATTGATTCAATAGTATACAAAATGTAGGAAATCCAATTGCTGCACACAGCTTCACCCAGCAGGTTCATTGTAACAAAAAAAGGCAATGCCCAAAACCCCTATCCTCAATGTTCGATTTTTGAATCACTGCTATTTGAACTCACAGAGCAGAATTCTTTTAATCATTCCCATAGGTAAACATAGTGTAGGAGGACCCCAACACAAGCCAATAAATCTGGTGGAATCTTTTGAATACAAAGCCAAAGGAACAAGACCTGAGGGTCTTTGCTGTATATTTGTCCTGTCCTGGATAACATAGACCTTGAGATTGCTTCCAAGTGTCAAACTGACTTTCAGAAATGTTGGAAAGCAAGGTTCATACTGTAGGTCCCCATGTTGGGTACAATGGGTTCTGAAGCATTTCTCTTTTATATAGTCTTGCTGCTCTTTGAAGCACCTTCTATCACAACAGTTAAAAATGGTAGAAAAATATCTGACTTCATATTAAAAAAAGCCTTGTAGAGGCAATTTATATACAGTATATGTATATAAAAATTACCCTGTGGAAAAAGGCTAGCTTCTGATTACATAATTTTCTATTTAACCTCATCAAACCCTCAAGCGAAAACAGTGAAAGCAGTCTTGCTGTAAGAATGGGATGAGACTAGTTTGTAAAAAAAATGATTGGCTATTGAGAAATGGTCTTCAGCTCACAAAGCATCACTGGATCCTTGATCTCTAATGGAGGTACAGTAGCAATGGGCTGGAAAGTGTTATTCATCACCATGAGGTCTACGCATGGGCGGCATGGAGGCAGTGAGGCCCTAGTTTCAAATCTTGGGGTGCTATCTGCATGGAGTTCTTATGTTCTCCTTGAGTCTACGTGCGTTTAATCTGGTTTCCTCCTACAATCGAAAGACACTGTTTGTTACTGTTAGGTTAATTGTCTACTGGGAAAATTTGTCCTGGTGTGAGTGTGTGTGCCCTGTGATGGACTGGTGTCTTGTCCAGGGCACCTGTTGCTCGCCAAGAAGGCTCTGGCTCCCCTACGACCCTGTATTGGATAAAGAGGTTAGAACAATTAACAAAATGCCCGATATCACATCTTCTCATTTTACACACTGGAATTTTGAAATGGTTACCTACCCTGATCTTGGGTCCTAATAAGGTTGTCAAGCAGCAGGTGTGAAACAGGCACTTTTGTTTTGCTTTCATAAAGCCCCCATCCAAGAAAAATAAAGGAAGTGCTAATGTTGAAAAGAAATAAATTGCTTTCCATGCTATTATGACTCCTCTTATTAGTGCTATGCTCAATTCTTTATCTCACCTCAAGGCATAATCAGAGTTTCTAATCCACTCCGAACACTGAGTGCTTTCTATTATTTTTGCCTTCAAGCAGGACATATCTGGAGACGTCTGCAGATTCTTCCATATCTTCAAAGCCCTTCTGGTCAAGGAGGCAGAAATGTGTGAGGGAGCCCTACAGTGTGTCTCATTTGTGCGCTGTGGGCCTTTCTGCAAGCAAGGAGATACAGTTTTATAATCTTTTTTTCTGGTGTGGTGCGTAAATCAGGCTTCCCATGTCAATAAACCTCTCTCAACTATAAATTGAGAGATACAGTAGATTCAATGTATTCATAAGGAGCTTTCTTAATACTTGTGTTTTTGGCCTGTCTCTATCAGTAGTAAACTCAAACTCATTTAAAGTCATTTCAACATTACAATTAACTACAAGATATATTTTCCCCATACACTATATTAGATGAGACACTTTATGTTACAAAATAGAGCCAGACTGATAGTAAAATGAAATCACACTGTAGCATTGCATTTATGATGCTGTTTTTATGAACTTATTTTGACCCCTTAATCAACCTGTGATCATTTGTTACAAAAAGAAAACAATCTTAATCTTTATTTTACACTACGCCTTTATCTCCTCTAGGAGGTCTTTCACAACCCGCATTTTTATTTCTCTAGCACTACACTTACAAGCAAACTCCCATTTTGATCTGATTTATTTCAGCCTTATCCAGCATTCACAGCCATCTGATTTCACATTCATACTGCATCTGTGTCTGCCAAAGCTTTTATCCAGTGAACGCACAGACCAATTTCTAAAAATTCATGTCTGGAGAATATTTGAGTCATCCTATTGTCGTGACTAATTCAGCTCCCCAAAAATTATGTAGCAGTGCTAACCTATGATGACTCACTATGGACATGTTTGATTCTTTAGCTAATGTTCAAACTCTAGTAAAGATTTGACACCTTCTTTTCACCTCTTGTGCCACCTTTGCTAAATTAGTAAGAGCATCGGTACTCTTAATATACTCTCATTCACATTTTTCAGAATTTAACAAGTCTAAGTATGTACTGTAAGCCCCACACATTTTCATATTTTGGTACTTTCGCTGCTGGTATTCAAAAAGCATTATGTTCTATAGTGAATTCTGCCCACAACAGTTATTGAATCCCAGGCTTTTCTTTTGAAATGTCTTGGGCAGGTTCAACTGGTTAAAGTGGTAGGTGTTTTTCTATATTTGTTCCAAACAAATGAATCTTCTTTTGTTTATTACTGATATGAATCATTTCAAAAAGCATGTTAGTTTAATCCTACTTGCCATTAAGAGTGAAATAAAATGTGCTTTATCAAACAGATGTAGTTCATAGCAATGGTGTCTGTTTAAAAGCTAGGTGAAGGCCCTGCCGGCAAAATGTTCATTTGTAAAAAGATTTTATACTATTATTAGTAATGCAATGTATCTTTATATTTATATATATATACAGTATGTACAGTACAGTATATACAGAGAAATTTGAAAATGCATTGCTACAACCTTTGTCTTTATGTAAATAGAATTCAGTTGTTTTCCACTAATTAAAAGGAATGTATATAGTTCAAGACATTTGGAAATTAAGTCTTTTTTAGTTAGCATCCATGCTTAGTTTGAACAAATGTAAATGCTTCTCTAGTTTTAATTTGAAAGGGGAACAGTGTGTTGTATTGCTTGAAGATGAACTGCAGTTAGGAAGAGATTATTCTTTTAAAAGCAGATTAGAGATTCAGAAATATGAATGACTTGCTAATCAAAGTCAAAGATCAAGGCCTTTGTCCTCAGCAGGTCAGTTCTTCAATGCACTCAAGCACTATAGTACTTGAGGCGGTTACATTTACATATTTATGAGTCACTGAAAATTATACTTCATAATGTGAAATTGCAAAGGGGATGTTAAAATAAATGGAAGCTGGATACATACATAATTGCATTCTGAATTTTCTACGTGGCTATGACAAAACAATTAGGGGAGAGGACATATTTCAGAGGATTACTTCTGAGGTTAAATATAGGCGATGAAGTTCCAGATCATCTTACTTGACTATTTAGGCTATTTAGGTTTTCATTTCTGCTGTGCTAGTCTGCACAAGATACTTCTTACTTCATACAACCACAGGGTACATTTCTTCACTCCAGCCCTCATGTAAAAAAGGGGACACTGATAGAAGCTGCCAAAGAAAGATAAGAAATGGTTGAAAAAGCAGAGAGTGACTGAGTCCTAACCAATTCCCATGTTTGAATTAAGCAATGTCATTAGTCAGTTGTAACCAGGGTTCACTGGTTGCTGCTGGGTTAGGGTGAGTTTTATTTGTTTTTCATGCAACAATTAAAAATGTGAGCTTGTAGCATTTTGCTTGTAACAACTTCTTCTCTCCTTGCTTGGATATTATGTCTCCAGTCGATATTGAGCATCAATGCAAGATACACAATTTGAAAATGAAAGATGAAGATTATTTGACAAGTATATTATTTGGAGGAGGACATGTACTGTAAGAGGGCATGCGAGTTTTGCCAGTGAGCCAAAATAATTCCATAATGGAATATATAATAAAAAATAATTGGTTAAATACTCTCTGAACCCTTTATTGAATAAATCAGTTAGAAAATGGATGGTTATATAATTAAAAAAAGAAAATATTTAGTGTGCTTTAGAAAGTTTCAAACAGACTGCTTATTACCAGACACAGAGTTTAAATAGTATTTATTAGTAACTTAACATAGATGGGTTGGGATTTCTACAATATAACTTAGGCTTACAGTTTAATTACATAATGAGAAAAATTAACAAAAAAATTAAACAAGAAACAGGATGGACATGTGCGGAGATGCAAACAGCTACACTCTTCAATACAAGTTTTCTGTTTTCTTCAAATATAGATCATTCATCTTCAATGATCACTTCCTTACCAAGGCAGTGCATTTCTATGTAATAGTTACATATTCTTGGCCTTTTGTAATTGAGGTTGGCCATTCATAGCAGCCAAGTTCTTTACAGGCTCCTTTACAAGTGCAACTAAAACGTGCAACGTTTATTTATAAATTCATCCACAAGCAAAACACTTTCAGTTTCAAAGTCATGCAACCAAAATTGTAACAAGATTTGGCAGTGTACCTCATTAACCATTCAAACAGTACTGTATACTGTATATCCCTGTGGGTTAAGGAGCTGCCTAAACAAAATTCTCAAAGGTACTGATAATGTCAACCCTGTGGTTTTCTATTGAAGAAACAGTGAAACATAAACCGGAGGAAAAAAATGAATACTATGAGGAAGTGAAAACAGGGCCATTTCTTTCCTCAAAGCATTGGGAGACTATGGAATAAGGCACCCAGCCATGTGGTTGAATCTGATACCCTGGTTTCCTACCAAACAAACAGACAAACTACAGAACAGACTAGAAAGGCTGCATGACCCCTCTCATTGTTAACCAGTTTTTTGTTTTGGTTTGTTAGCAGGTTTATTCTAATGTTCTTAACCTGATAGCACAATAAGGGATCATGAGCAATCATGAGAGTACAAAGTGCTGGGGAGGTGAAGTTGAGTAGCTGACTATAATAGAATTTGTTGCATTTTTACTACATCTAAGTATTAATTTTAGAGAACCCAGAGAGCTTTCAAAATATAATATCCTCTGTATCCTATCTGTTTTTTGCTTATGGAACAGCACCTGTTGCAAAGGTGCTGCCAGGGATGTTTCTCTTGGCCTGTTCCGACCCCTACCGACTTTACAAATCTCAGGAAAATGTGGTGTGAATCATTCTTGAATTGAATTCTTAAATTGTCCAATATATGATACAGAACTATTGTTACTGTACAGATCAAGCAAAAAAACAGAAACTGCATTTACTGTAAATACTGTAATTGCATCTACAGTATGACTTTGGCTTGTGACAGGGTAAGGAGATATAATTCGAATAGATCCAACATATGTCATAAAAGTAGCTAGTAATGTATAATAGGTACTGTAGTAATGTATAAAGACTGCCCTGCTAAGATAAGGGAGCGTTCTCTAAGGTGTGTGCTGTTATACAGGTCTTGATTGGATGTGTAAAATATTTGGAGGATCTAAATTCTGAGCAACTTCAAAGTAAAAGCCTGCTGTCTTATTTTTGTAATTATGTTGCTTATTCTTCCACTCTTCCCTGACGGTTCCTGTTCTTTATTCTTCGTTTACTCAAATTTCAATGTAATTTGGACAGTTTAGCAATGACTGTTAGTTTTAGATTGCAGAAAGCCAAGTGAACACCATCCTTGATACACATTGCCTTATTTACTAGGGTCCTTATTTTTGCTGATTAAAAAAAAATCACTATAACTGGAATATGGCAACATCATGCCCACAACTCACTTTGCACCTATTCTGGCATCAACTCCCAGTACCTAGTTACTGCACAATCATGTTGCTTTTGAATTGCTGGGAGCCCCAGGCTTAAAAGAGATGAGGCCTGAAGTAATCTTTACCCCTGTGGATAAAAATCTCATTATTTCCAGCTGAATGTACTAAGAGATGAGTTCCTTTGTATTGATTACAGAATCTACATGATTGAGCATAGGGCACATATTCATGAAAGAACTTAATTCGCATTGAATGCACATAAATGCATTCCGTACTTAACATATTCCACATTTATCACATGATATTTTCCTTATTCTTAATAAATTAATCATGCATTGGCACTTCTTATGAATGGGAATGGGAGCTGCCTCATTCTCTTGTTCAAAGTTTTATATGTACACTTGATGTCCATTATTTTCCCATTTAATTCAAGTGCCCAATGCATAACATCAGCAAGAGCGACAGTCCTGCACAGGGCCTTTTAGACAAACGTCCTTCTGTGCCATTGTCTAGTCCTACTCTACTGATGAGTCTGACTGGCAGATGTTGCTGAGGAGAACAGTCATCAGAGATACAGTTCATCCCAGGTGCTCTCTGTTTTACACACAAAGAAAAGCCTGTCCTGCACAGAGATATGTGTTAATAATCTAATCTAAGGAATTTAGGTCCAAATAGTTCTCACAAGGAGTCATATGTTATGAACTGGGTAGAGGTCAAGAATCTTTGCCCTCCCAAGCAAAATTGATTTTTTCTTGACACCTTGATATATTTTAATGTAACAGATCAAGGAATAGCCAACAAATTCATCTTAAAAAGTCTATTTCAATAAAGCCGTTTGGACTGTCAAGCATTTTTGTTTTTGCACGTCTATGTCTGTGTGTGCACTGTGATTGACGGGCGTCCCACCCAGAGTATATCCCACCTTGGGCCTCTTGCCTGCCAGGATAGGCTATGCCTCCCCTATGAATTGGATTAAGCGGTTAGAAAATGGACGGATAGATATATCTAAAGGTCCCCAATTAAGCTAAATTGTAACTTCTAGGTTACATCTGGAGACTTCTTTCCAGTAGGTTCAATGTTAAGACTCCCAAACAATGGGGCAGAAGTTGAACCCCGTTCGCCAAAAGTGAATGGCTGCATTCTTGCTGGATTAGGTTTGAAAAGAATTAAGATCACTGAATGTGTGCTCCAGACCCTGGTACTTGAAAAAAAATTTGTAATTAAAACTTAATCTTCCAAGTGGATAAAGAGATCAATGAGTTGTAGGTTCTTGAAATTTCATGTTTTATTATAATTCTTTCATTGTGAGCTACATTGAAAAAACCAGTGGTGAAAGCAAATGCTGTGTACTCATTAGACAGCCAGTGCAGATGAAAATGTCTGCTTTTGTCACGTAATATGAAAACCTCCTAACTTCAGATCTCTCTCTTCCTCTCGTTTTTCACTCACCACGGGCACTCTTCCTTGTGAAAAATGGAAATGATGTTGATTCACCCACTGTGCTCTATTTCCAGACTAGCACAGCAGGCATTCCTTAGCCAAACCCCCTGGAGTGGCTACCAGATTTAACTCTTGCTAGATCTTTTCAAATGTATCTCTGTATCTTTGGAAAAGAATGACAAAATTATATTAGTAATATAACAGCTGTTCATTGTCTGGTGGCCCGGGACATTTTGATGTGATTGTGACACACAGCAGTAGAACTGAACTAAACTTTCACTCATATGTTGTTTTGGTTCTTAGACAAGGTCAAATGAGTGTCAAAGGGGACATGATGTAAACTATGAAACTGTGAACTATCGAATGGAACAGTGAATTTCAACTAACCTGATGATAAGTTGGGAAAGTTTAGAAATGAGAGGAAGCCATTATCACCCATCTAACCTATTTGGTAATTAGTTAACTAGCTGTTTCTTGAAAGACACCAGGGTCTTAGATTCAAGTACAGTAAATACAGATTTTGCAGACACAACCAAATATTTTTAGAAGACACTGTCAATATAATGCAGAATGAATATCCATTTTAATCACTATGAATTGATTTATAAATAAACAACATATTTCAATACTTTCAATAACCACTTATCTCATTCAGGGTCACAGTGGCCTGGAGCCTATCCTGGCAAATATTGGAAACAAGGCAATCCACCCTGGATGGGATGCCAGGTCTATTTCCCTACCAGTATATCTTTGGACTGTGAGAGAAAACCAGAGCACCCAGATGAAACTCCATGCAGATAACACTCCTGGAATTAAACTCAGGGCCTCAACACTGCTAAGCAGCATTGCTAACCACAGCACCACAGTGCCACTCACAGAACATTATATATAACAAAATTAGCTTGAGCTATTCGGAGTATTGGCAGCCATCTTGGATAAACTTTGAGTAACCTTGATCTACAGTAGCTCACATTCAAACCTTCATACTGTATAACACAATTGTGGTACAAACTTTGAGTATGACAAATAGGGTGTTTTAGTCCAGCATGTCACAGTTTATTTGTTATGCCGCTTACCATATACAGTATATCTTGTATAATAAGACTTGCTATGGAGATATCACTCTCATATATACACAAGGGCTTTCAGATTCCACTATATCTGAGTGTTCTATATTGGGACAAACTGTATAGGCTTTGCTGCTTTTGCAGCATCAGCATATTAATGTGTGCCTACTACAGAGATTATAGAGGAGATATTTTCTGTTTCTGAAAGACTGCAGTCTGTAATGGAATTAGAATTAAATTGAGTATCAGTTGATCAAGATCTAACATGCCACAAGTCACATGCAGGACACTATCCTGAGTGTGTATAACATTCAGGCTATACAGAAGGTACTTCAGTGGGGAGTTCTGTCATATTTTGCTTTAATGGGTCACAGTGCAACTGAGTTTAGTAGTACGTGGCAACACAGAGGAAAACTACATATTCCACATCCTTCTAATAGGCAAATTATAGAGCAAAGGCAACCAACAGACATTGGTTGACTAGCCACTATGGCATAGATGTGTACTTTTGAGGAGTCCTGTTCACAGTAGGTTCATACTGTAATATCGCCTAAATTATATCCGGACTATAGGGCTCAACATCTGCTGAGACCTCATGGCTTTTCCAGTTGAGCTCCTTTCAATGCCTTTATGAACCTGAACTTACTTTTATAAAGGTCCAGTAAGTTCTATTTAATTTGTTGCAGAATATGGATTAAAGTTATAGGGGTTGTCCACTATGGACCTACTGTAGGTTATGGTATGGTCTTTACTCCCTGTAGCTCTTCTCCATTTTGTATCGAAAGAAAAGAAAAAAAAGTTAATCAGCCTTAATTAGAATTGTCCTGACTTAATTAAGCACAGCTGTTGTTAATGGATGTCCTGTGTTCAGAGTATGTAAGGGTGTGGCAGACTAGAGTGAGCTGTCTGTTGTGAGAACGTAGTTTTGTTTTGCAAAATAAAAGGAAAAAAGCAATGTTTGTTTGTGGAAAAAGAATATTACTTTGGAGAAGAAGGATAAAAAGTGTTTTTATTTGTCAAGTTTGTGGAAAAGTGAAAATTAAGTGGAGAACTGATCACAAAGAAGTGTGAAGACGTCCACTTTGTAGTTAAAAGCCTGGAAAAACCCAGCTGTTGTGACCAGCAAAACTCCAATGTGTCACAAATCCTAACAGAAAACAGAGAAAACACCCATCTGACAGCCACTCCAGACTTGACTGAATTCCAGTCTAACACTCAACCGCAGGGCTGTCAACTGAGAAAAAGAACAGTAGCATCATGAAGGTGTATTGAACAAAAGAAAAAAAAAACAAAACGCCCACCCTTTAAAACTCAATCCTCAATCCTTGAATGCCCACCTGTTTTAACATCTGTAATCAATCACTCGGTTAGAAGATATACTGATTGGTTTGGCAGGATTAATCAGTTGCTTCTTGAGGCCTCAAAGTTTATAGGAGGAAAAGGTCTGGATCTGGATTGTTAATTTTATCTCTCTTTGTTTAAAATTATTAGATCATAAAGATCTAAGTGAGGATGAAAACAAAAACTATACCCCTGCTGTTCTTCCAGGAACAAAATTTGGCATCTCATCCCTTTCCTGCTGAGGGACAGATGAGGGAGAGAATAAGGATTGTGTTAAAAGCAGTAAAGGAAGGAAAGAATCATCTTGCAAACACAGGCTCTGTGTCACGGTGAAATTCTACCCCCATTCATATCTTCCAGCTTGGTGAATCTATTTTGGTTTAAACTCCCCTGGAGAGTTTATTGTAAAACCCTGTCTCCTGGGGGGTGATTACCTTCACGCCCCCTCAGAAAATATTCTCCCTCCTGCCAGCATGTAACAGTAATTGTTTGTAAAAGCTGTGGTATTGAACTTAAACGAAACAACAAAAGCCTGCATAAGCAAGATGTTGCAAATAGTGTTTATACTGTATGTGACTGTTTAATTACAGCACATTTGACACTGGTGATGATGTGCCTTCATTCCCTTCCCTTTCTTCCACAAAAAACAGATTTTCTCATTTACATGAAACACTTAAATTTTATAATTGCAGGAATTTCTAAAGAACAGAGAATGTGCCTGTGTAATCATTAAATGGGCACCAGCTGTAAAATTGAGCAATGAAAAGCTGGTCACACTATTTCAAATGAATTCATGCCCCCCTGATTTGGTGTTCTCATTCCTTTGTTACAGGTGTTTGTGCATTGGAAAATATTCATTTTATCAAAACGACTCCCCACCTTCCATATCTCCCAAGTCTATTGAACAACCTAACAAAATAAGAGAAAGTGCACTCTCTGTAACGAAGTGCTAAATAAAATAACTATCCAGCCATACTCAGAGCTCCAATGTCAAAATTTTTGCTGCTCAAAAACAGATATAAATATGAAAAAATCAGAGTATATTAGAACAGGAAATGAGAGTAAAAAATGCAAATAAACAGAAAAACAAGTCATGCACACTGGATTTATTTTTCAAATGAGCTTCAGCAAAAAATAAGCATTTTAACAATAATGTTTTTTGTGTTTTATTTACACATGCACACCTGTTACATACTGTAGCTCTGTAAGTTGATGGTATACGTATTTGAATTTTTTTCTTCTTATGAGAGAAGAAAAGTGACAGTTGCAGAAAGCTGGATCCTATCCCTGATCATTCACATGGTCTCTTCTTGGATAACCTTGGAGAAGACACATTTTAGAATAGCTTGTAGTATCTAAGATGATACTTTTGGGAACACCTGGCAAAAGCCTCACACTAACATGGGGAGAACATGAAAACTCCACATATGCAGGCGCCCAGGGTCAGAACTGAACGGAGTTGCTTTGAGGCAGCAGCGCTACCCAGCACTTCACCATTCTGTTCTACCTGTATCTGTGTTTGTTTGCCTACTACAGTATAAGACTGAATTGCGCAGTGACTTCATTTCACTGATTGCCCTCAAGGCACGTTTTTACAGTATGCAGCCAAAACGTGTGCTTTTTTATGCTCACGTTCGTTTTATGAATAACATATTTAACACTAAATTGATTAATTTAGTGGACTTTTAAAACTTACACATTTAGATTGCAAATGTTTTATTTGTGAACATCTTTTATAGTTTTGTATGTAAGTGATATATTTTCTTGCCAGAATCTTTAATCAATTATATTTAATTAGCGTTCTATTTTAAAATATGCATATGTACTGTATAAATCTTATATATACACTGTATATTGTATGTCTATATATGGAAATCAGTATTCATGACTCTTTCACTCTAATGATGTCCAGCTACAGATATAGTTGGACAAACTGTACAGTAATCATAATCAATTTAGTACATAAGGAAATCCAGAAAATCCTTTGGGTCACAACAATTCTATGTTTGTACCATTGCTGTTGTGACTCTCTGATTCTATTACCCGTCTCTGATATCTTCTATGTCTATTCAGTGAAAGCATCCATTCAAGACTCTTGTGAAGTCAGTGTGGAAGTTGAAATATTCTTTTTTGCATTGTTTCAAATATTTTCTGTCAGCTGCAGCCCACAACTACCAGAGTCCATGTACTGATAGGTCAAGTCTAACTTTACAACAGCAGTGGTCCAAACATGTATCATACTGTAATGTAAACAGGATTAAGTGGTAGCTTGGAAATTAAGGGTTGTGGTACTAAATGGAAGACATACTCTACAAACAGCAATTTTGCCATTTGTTGAAAAACACCTTTAAATCTTGCAGACCTCCAAGGCTTGCGCTTGACATTCAATGCAAAAGACATGATTGAAAGCCTCAATAATTGTGTCTGAAAGCTCCAAAGAGAGTTTTTTTTCTTTTCAATGCACATACTGAGAATGCAGTTTGTGAAGTGTGTAGAGATCCTGCCACCCACTTAGTTAGCTGCATTAAGCTAATAATATATTTTTGTCCTCCTTTAGATTTTCATTTATTTAGAGGACATCACAATACACAAGATTTGACAAAATCCTGATGCCATGCGTAAGAGGAAATAACTCCTCTAGAACTCATTGTGTATATTGAAATTCATGGACAAGCAAACTCAATTATTGCTGGCTCCTCCAATGTTTTCTCATTTAAGAAAGCACAAAATGATGTTTATTTTATCCCCCAATCCACAAAACACTTCAACAATCCTATTTATTTATTGGCCAGTCTGTCACTAACACCTAAACAAAACTCATACAGAAATTTCCAAAGCTCTTTAGAAGGACTGGTACTCACTCATTGTTCAAAATAGAATTTACTCTGTTGTACTGAAGTATTTCTAAACAGACCATTTTTCAATAATGGAATACCTCAGGTTTCACCTAATTGGGTAGGTGTGCATAGTTAAATTAATAATTAAATTCATTCATTCCCCCACAAGATGAAATGCCGAACTAAGGCCAAAGTATATCATATCCAAAATACTGTACCATCTTGCCACCTTGACAAAACTTGAGTGCATTCTTGTGTAATCATAAGAGTATGTTTATTGACTTTAATCATCATTTGCTTTTGTAAACGTTTTGCTCAAACAGGTATGCATTTTACAGAGGTATTTTTCAATATGTCTTTTCTTTCAGTCATTTCCCATTCATGGAGAGAGAGTGACAGACAGATTTGTAGTTTCAGTTGTACTACAGGAAATATGCCAGGATCAGACAAACATTCTTGCATAAATTTAACAATTAGTCTAATACTAGAATTCCCACAATTGCCTGAATCAGAAGTTTCCTACTGGAGGAGGGAGGAGGAAAAACGGCAGACGTGTCCGCCCAGTACATGATCTCCTGTCACAGCCTGAGAAACAGAGTCAGACACTCCAATAATAAAGATTTTTGTTGTAAATCTCTGTACAGTAAGTGTTTTGCTAATTGTTATTGCTTTGGCAGTACTGCAATTCATTGGTTTTGTCGATAAAACTCTTTCATAGTTTTTTAATATTGTATTTCAAACCAAAGTTGATTACACAAGTATGAGACAAAATGTCATGGTGTAATTATGAATGCTTTCTATTACTCTTTAACCAATGTGAAGTGCAAAAAGTCACTGGCACCCCCTGATGATGTTTTAGAACCATTTCTTAAAAAATTGAGTTATTATGCAAAACACATTTAAAATTGAATGAACAACTCTTCAACAGGATGTCACGTTTCCATGGACATAGGGAATTAATTCTAAAGTGCTCCCTGGACATTTGTACTAGGAAAAAATAAGAACCTACACATAGAGCAGGCGAATCCCAAATACCCTGAAGCTGCAGCTTTTCCAGGTGTCTTTAAATCACATTTGACTTTAGCCCTGGGATAAAAGCCAAGGATGTCCAATTAGGCAAATAATTTATTAAATTTCATAAGGAATGTAAACTGAAGGGATTCTGGGACTCCAAGAAGTGCAACATACCCCGTGCTGCAGTTTCATCCAGTTTCAAATGATTATTAGGTAAAATTTAGGTTCAGTCACCTGAGTCTGGCATTCAGCAGGCACGAATAGGAATAATGCATCACCATCTACCTTCAAAGTCTGTATCAATAACACTTCAAGCTTTGTGGACCTACTGCAGGTCCAGTAAGATCTCACTAAGATCTCACTTTTGCTGAAATACTCACTTTTAATCATAAAGCTATCTCTGGAAATTACACCCTGTGCTCCACACTCTGCCATTAAGACCTGGGAGCAGGTTGCATTCCTTACACATTCCTTGACCCTGATGCTGGCTGATGTCTGAAAATGCTATCTGTACCGTAATATACTTTACAACACATGGTGTTACATATTCAAACCCTAAAAACTGTACTCTTACATATTCAAACCCTACAAAAATTCTGCCATCTCCAATGGGGTTTAAGAACCTCTTTTTTTTATTTCTCCCATTCATTTGCATGTGGTCCTTTAACTGCTTTAGTAATTATTTCTAGTGTGTCTTGTACTGCCTCTTTTATCTCGAGCAAGCTGTTGATCATCTCAAATGTACTGTTCTTCTCTGTGAGGACATCTTTTTTGAGTTTATTACTTTTGTGTCCTGGCTCTGTGTCATTTGTACAGTTTCACTTTGTTGGTGTCCCATGAGTGGAAATACAGAATAATTTTTTTTAATAGAAGAAAGATACGAGGTTTTGTGATGTTGTGCTGCAACATGCGCATGACAGAGAATGCTTGAATTCAGTTTTACATACACCTAAAGCAATATTTAATCATATTAATTAATAATAATTGTCAGATATTGCTTTATTTCTCACTGATTCTTTTGTGATGCAACATCTTGGAATTAAGCTGTGCACAGTTCACAAGTCTGACGTTCTGTTACATCTTTCACTTGTAGTGTTGCACTGCAAAAATTCTGCTGTACATCAATGTAGAACTGAATAATTGTCAGTAGCAACAGAAATCGCCAAACTAACAAATTTTCTATAGCGAATGCTTTGCAGATTTTTTCTCTCTTTATCATACACCTGTTTAATATCCATTTCTATTGTACTGTACAGTAGTTCTCAAGGATAGTCTGTTAAGATTTGAGCCAGCAGGACTTTTTCTAGGCCTTCATCTTTAGCTACATTATTTACTCATCTGTTAAATGGCATCCAAATTGCAAGAGCATGTTTTTAGTCTTTCTAATTGAAACTCTGGTTTTGTGTGCTTCTGAGCTGTGACTGGGCTAAACAGTTCTGGGCTTTTCTCTTCACCTTACACATTTAATGATGCTGGATCCTGAGCAAAAAATGTCTTGCTCAGATTATACCTCAAACTACTTCCTGTACCTTGCCTTTCTCTGAAAAGGATAGGTTTTGTTTGGAAAATGAATTGCTCCTTTACGTCCTTTGGAATCCAAATTAAATTCAAAGTAGCATTGAAGATTGAAATTTAATCATTTGTTTAGTCCTTACTTTTTCATCAACCTTGCGAATGTTGCTGTGAATATGATCCAGTTTGAGATGACAGCATATAATTCCTTATGTGATGGTCATTTTGTATTTGTCCTGATAATTCCAGGACTTGAAAATCTTAAAATAATTGCATGGAATCTTGCAGTTGGTAGTTAAATTAAAAGCTACAGCACTCTTTCAGGAAACATGGTGCAATGTGGGACAACACACCATTCCATCAACAGGGACACACAAATACATCAGACGCACCAAATAGACCAGATCTAGTCCATATATCGTTAGGTTGGTCCACAGCTCAGATAACAGGGAATGGACCCTATGCGGGTTCCTAAGTCACACAGAACCAAAACAGTAAATGAGGGTAATCGAAGGCTGGAGTCAAAAGGTGAGCGGGGAGGCCCGAGCCAGAAGGTGAAATCAAGAATCAAGGTCCAGGAACACGATCCAAAATGTCAGAGTCGAGGGAAGGGACAAAATCCAAAACCCAGAATAGCAGTCCAGGAGGAAAACAAAAGATCAGGGGCTTAGAACACCAAACTGAAGGAAACCAATCTAAAAAACTACAAACAGACAAAACTCAGGAACAAAAGAAAACTGAACAATGAACAGGGAGGTAAACAGGAGTAGGATACAAAACAGGAACCAGGGAAGAATATATCCAAGTCTCAAACTAGCACTCCAAGTAGTGGCAACAATACTGAGCACAGTCTGAACCATCAGCAGGGTTTAAGTAGGCTGGAGGAGGGGAGGCGTGGTGAGCTAAGGACACTAGGCGAATAATGATTGGCTACAGACGTCTGCTTGGTCTGCGCCTCAGCTGTGCAGTCGGAGTAGGTGATAGAGGTTGGGGTGCCCTCTGGTGGCTGGATGGTGGCACCGTAACAGATATCTGGAAGGTAACCACAACAAGAGAAAACCTACAGTATGTGATCACAAACTCCACACAGAAGGCATCCTAACCTTGAATTAAATCCAGATTCCATGAGCAGTGAGGCAACAGTGCTAAACACCATGCCACCATTTAAGGAACGAGTCAAGGTGAAAAACAAACTAAGAAATCTACATCCTACCTGATCAATAAAGACTGACCAGACTGTGTTGCATTTTAAGATGTAGCACAGCTAAGCTGAAGGCAGGAGGCTGATCTTTGGAAGAATGCAGCATCTGTAAGACTCCTCTGTTACATTATCCATCAGGGAATAGACTCCAGCATCTGCTGTGCTTAACACATCCTTTAGGCTGTAGTCTGAAGTGGGGATGTTGAAGCTAGTTATATTAAACATTCTGTACACACCAGCACAGAGGCTGCAAAATAAAGTTAGAGATAAAACAGAATAAGGTTAAGAGTAAGGCTTCCATAGAAAAAAAATGTGATGGCAAAGAAAAGCAAGTTAGACATTAAGGAACTAAGAGGTTGATTTTACGAGAGGTTAAGGGCACATGGGCTGAGCAGATGGCTCCACAGAGAGTCTGGCAGAGTGTAGGTTTTACACTCTGCATTCTAATGCATTAACTCTTTTTGAATGTCACCCAGAGAAATATTTACTGTGAAAACTATGAACTTAAAAGGTGAGATGGGTGTGTGTGAGAAAAAGATGCCATCTTTACCTTCGGTGTGTGAAATCTCATATTTTGTGCAATTGCATGGAAAGTTGTCTCAATACTCTAAAGTCTGGTTTCATCAGAATATTTGCGTGCCTACATGCATAGCATCCACCTTAAATTAAAAACAATTCTCCTCTTAATCTGTACATCCATTTCTAATTATGTCTTTCAAAACAGGGTCATGGAGGAGCTAGAGCCTATCCTGGCAATGAATGAGTGCAAGGCAAGGTACACTCTGAACAGATGCCAGTCCATCGCAGGGCACATACAGTACATGTAAACAGATGCACACACATTCACACCAGGCAAATCCATGGAGAACATGCAAATTCCATGCAGACAGCCCCCCAGGAATTGCACCCAGGGCCCCAGCACTGTGAGGCAACAATGCTAACTGCGCTTCTGTGCCTCATCATTTCCAGCATCACTTTCTGAAGCTACTGCATATATGTAGCATACGTAAACCTCTTTACTCATTCAACTCATGCATCTCTCCTTCATCCCATCTCCACTTTTTCAGCTTCCCACTCAGTTAATTCCTCACTTCCATCATGATCATGACTTCCTCCGTGCACATTCTCCCTGTGTTTCGGTGGAATTCCTCTTAGTTTCCACAGTCCACAATCCAGACACATACTAGTAGGTTATTTGGCTTCTGGGAAAAATGGTCCTGGTGTGAGTGTGTGCATGTCCGTGTCTGTGAATGCCCAGTGATGAACTGGTGTCCAATCCACCGTGTAACCTGCCTTGTGTTCAATGCTTCCTGGGTAAGTCTCTGGGCTTGTGTCACCCTGTATTGGATAAAGTAGTTAGAAAATGGATTGATGTTGGAAATGATTATAATTTAATAGAGCTCGGGTGAAAGTGAACAGGTTGTTGTCATCCATCCCAAATTTCTGTTAAGAACTTTTCACAAAAGCACTTCATCATGTATTTCTTTTTCAGTTTCAATATTTAAGTAATCATAAAAATAACAGCAGCATTTCCCAAAACGTTAAAGAAAGAAATGGAAAGGCATCTGCAGTTTCCAGGACTGGTAAAATCCAAGTCGCAAATTATTTCCTACTGTATGAACAGTTGATAAAATATGACTGATATAAATGGAGTCTTAAACCAAAGACTGGGATGAGGTCCAACCCTAATCTCACCCCACTTGTGATTTTCCATGTAAATTACCAAACTTCTAACTCACTCACACATTTTGCATCCCTCCCTCCACCCCATCTTCATCCTTGCAGCAGCTCCTAGACTACTCCATCATGAAAGCGGAAGTTACCTAAAAAAATCTTCCATATTAAGCTTCTTATTTAATTAAATTTTGATCAAGTTACAGAAATAATATTGGAGGGGGGGCTCTTAGGTAAAGATTTCTTAAGCATATTTAGAACAGTAAGAGGTTTTAATCTTTTTTTTTAAAGTAGTCTGCAAAATATATACTCTACAACTTTTGATCACAGCTTTGTATTCCTCAGTGCATACTAAATAACAATGGTGGCTCTTTTAATAGTTATGTGTTTTCTAACAACTTTACTGCGTGTCCTCTACAGATTAACATTCTTCTTACTTTTCTTCAGAAGTCCATAGAATTACTCTTTTACTATAGTCATAAATAACTAAAATGATAAATATTTTAAAACAAAAGAAAGCAAATGAGCTGCAGTGCTGTAATTTGAATAATTAGTATTTAACATGTTGGTGCTTATTTTTTAAATATCCCCACAATGGCTAGTGTTAAGGGGTTGGAACGGGAGCCATCAGAGACTCAGAAACTCTCATTACCATCTGGTCACATTATTATGCAAGCAAGCCTACAGGAATGCTAAGGACTTTTGTGCCTAAAGCCGTTTACAAGTAAAGTCTGAAATTTTTTCTCTGTTTTTTTAAAGTGGCAGCTCTTGTAAGAAAATTTTCTGGTACCCGGAAGTACAGGTACCTGATTTTACCTGACTCATTGTACCTAAAAACAAAATTAATTGTCCATAAACATTGCACTGCTGGATATACAGTGACAGAAAATAATGGCACAAAGCAAATGGGGAAAGAAGGGACAACCTGTTTTAACTAAAAAATGTATAAAATAGAGTGGATATTTATAAGAAACTACACCAAGAGTCTTCTGTGTAGGTTTCAGTTACACAAAACTTCATATTTATTTTATTCCTTTTCAGAATGCAAGCAATGATGAGGTTTAAATATACTTTTGATGAGTACGGTATACTTCAGATGTGCTGTTTACCGAGCTCTTCTATCTTTTGTAAGCCCCACCCTACTGAACTTTTTTCTCTCATATCTCCACTCCCTTCCTTTCCTGTACTTAATTGAAGAGGCTCCTCGCCTGAAGCACTGTGCATTTTGCTCTTTCTTTCAAAATTTTTACATCCAGAATTCTTCACATCCGCATTTTGTGTTTCCTATAGGAAATTTGAATTAGATAGATAGATACTTTATTGATCCCGTGAGGGAAATTGCAGAACTAGTGGCAGTCAAAGTTAATATTTTTTTGGCTGCTACTACACCAATGATAGTGCTGCAGAAAGTAGGCCAGCAAATGAACACCAAGCTGTTCACTCTCAAACTGTTTACCATCTGATATTATGCAAGTCTCTTACAGGAGAGTAAGTGCTGATTGGATGAGAGAGAACAGTAAGTTCATTTTACTGGGATAAAGAATCATTGGATAACTGGATAGGATCCCCCTTATTCCCAGGTTAAGTTAACTGGATATTTTTACATTGGAACAGAAAAGATTATGTGGCACAGTACATGATTCAGGTTTTCAAAATTCAGAAGTACTATATACTGACCAAGCCTAATCCTTTTGGAGAAATGCAGAACAAAAACAGGAGGCATACTGTATCTTCATGCAGAGAATTGTAGGAGTCTGCAACCAATTCCTTTAGCCAAGCTGTTCAAGGTGCCTCACTGGGATCTTAAAATACAATACGTCCTTCTGGAATTTTTGGATTATTAAGTCATTAGAAACCAAATAAGCGAGAAGGTCAAATGGCTTCCCGTAGTCTTTTACCTTTCTTATGTTCTCACTGTAGTGCTTGTCTAACTGTTCTCATTCTTGGGGAATCCCAGACACAGATCAGACTGTGCCTCTAGACTGAGCAGCTGGACAACATGGAAACAGGTTAGGGATGCCACTGTGAAGCCAATGATGACTTATAAACTTTATTGGCTGAGATGAGAGAGGATGTTCATGGGTTGGTAGAGACCTACTGTACACAAAAAACTTGCGGCTCCAGTTGCTGAAAATGTGCTTCCATCAAATTAATGGGTTATAAGAGTTAATGGGTCTGAATATTTATGTACTCAACATAGTTCAGTTCTCCTTATTTTTTCTCTTTATTGTTTGCTGACATTTACTATAATGTATATTACCCCTAGTACTGTATGTGAATAGGATTGTGTGGATAAATAAGCTCTTTCTGACACAGGATAAAGTCACTAAATGGCACAGCATGGCTTTGAACCTGAAATCTGTAGGGAGAATTCTCTGAAGAGACAGTTTGCATAAAATGACTACTGTTATTGCAAGCAGGCAGATGCCACTTGTGTGGCTTTTTAAAGTAATTTGGAGCACCTAATTCATTTAGATTTGCCACAGTAAAGGATTAAATAGTTCTGCAATCGTGACTTTTCCATTTTTCTTTCATCTTATCTATTTCTCTCTTTTTATTTTTGTTTTTAATATGTGGAGTATGTGGTGTATACAAGAAATATTAATTGTTACTTGAAGGTGTCATGAAGCAAGCTTTAAAACAAGGCCCTGTATGATAGGATGGAAATAAAAACATATTGATCCATGGTTAAGTTCTGTTCAGTATTACCGTTTATATTTATATTGTAATGCTTCGGGGTTCATGTGGGTGTGCACCCTCACTGCTGCCACATCAGGTCAGCCCCCCACCATCGGGGACTCGAAACCAGGCCTCTGGCATCACTCAACAGGGACCCAGCCACTTGAGCCAAAGGGAAATCTCCCATCAGTCCAGCGGCTGCGGTCCCTGGTATTCACAGGGAAAGGCGTTGACGTCACCGCGCTGGTAAGCCGGCTCGAACAACCTGCAATGGTGGCCGTATGTGTTAAAATATATTTAGAATGGCTTACTGATTCTGTTCACAAAATAATTGTATGCACATATAAATAATGAACATACACATGCCTGGTGGGTGTTACAACATCTAATTTCTGAAAAAACCTTACATTTCTTTTCAAAGTTCATATTTCCTTATAAAAGGAGAAGGCTACCAGACTAAAATCATCATGATCTAGGCCTGCCTGTCTTTTCAGGGACTAAAAATCTTGGTGTGATTAAAAGAAATGTATTTGAACTATCTAGACATCCTATTGAGTGATACATGCAAGCTGTAAACTAATCTAAGCTGTAAACTGTCAATCTATGACAACTATGTCAGCAAACTAGACAACAGTATCAAATCAAAATAAATCTAAAAATCTGAACCCTCTTTCATGTCTCCTGCTAACAAATATATATATATGGGTCTTTTCTGGGCCAAAGGATAAAGATCTTGAAAAATTCTTTTAGAATTAATGGAGGTCTAGAAAGAACAAAAACCGTCAATATAAACAGTTACCTAAAAGTTTAAAGTGACATCCTTCAGTTAACTTTTTTGTATTGAATTGTTTGACTTGAGTTTACTATATATCACTTTATTCAATCCAATCTGAAGATACTTGTTATTTTTTTTAGTTTGATGGAGGTGATTTTTAAATCTAATACTTGCATTTTCCATTAAGCCAGTGCTATTAGTGTACAGCAGGGGAAAAAAGAGTGTAATTTGTGAAGCGCTTAGATGCGTTGGATAGCAAACAGGTGTAAATCAACAATTTAAAGGAAACGCTTTAGATTAAAAAGCCTGTGTTGTATTACGCTGATGTCAGAAGGTTTAAAATATAATGTTTAATAGTAGCAAGTTTTCTTGCTTCTAACAGGTTAAGAAACCACATAAATGATATGTTTGCTATAGTAATATTGTTTTCTCTTACATATATATATCTTCTATCCTTATATTCTTAATTGTGTTCCTAAAACACTAATTTCAAGGATGCAGCAGTATCTGTTGAAACATAAGCAAAGCACTACTCTTATTTCATGTGCCAGTGAATTCATATTTTTAATTTTTTTTAAATAAAACACTTTATACAGTATGTAGGAATACAATAACAGCTGGTCAAGTGCCATTGAATTTTTGTATGACCCATCAAGAGTGAACTGACAAAAAAGTATTTAGTAATATGTATTGTATAAAAATATAAATGGAATTATAGTAATTCAAAATAAATGAGTAAAGACATTCAATATCATTATGTCAAAAAGAGAAGATCGGGATAAATTGATGAATGAACACAGAAATGAAATCAGTGCATTATCTCTTATACAGTATGTATTGATGTACTGTGATTGGTCAAAGGCAGTCGGGTCCTCTGAACCTGCGTGATGAAGCAGGAGACTTCAAAATATGTGTAATGCTTCCTAACCAGCCAAGGCTTAAATGTAAGTCAAGGCATGGAAATCTAGCAAATACTGTATATCTCCATTATGTGAATTGAGACACAGACTCCCTCAAGAAGAAATCATAAAAGGTTTAACTGGCTCCAAAGCTCCCTCCCTGGTTTCATGGTTAATCGAGTAATTTGAAGTACACATAACCTGTACAGCACTTAAAACAGCCATCTAGTTAAAATGGACAATGACAGGACCTCGTAAGTAGTTGGATTGGAATTTCTTTAAACCACCTATAGGAGTTCTGTTTGCTGAAAATATATTTTAGAAATATGTCACAGAAGAATAGAACATATTTATTTTTCTGCCATGTTAGTTTGATAAAAACAGAAACAAAATTACATCCAACTGTTAATATCCCTCCTCCCAGGAGGTGAAAAGTGACCATATGGATCCATGTCATGATATTATAGCTGGCCCATCTAGAAACATTCTCAGCCATGTGGAAGGACACGTTAATGAGCAGGTTGGCAGAAATATCGATCGGGTCCTCTAGGGGTGAAGAGAATCTTTCATGCAAGTGAGCAGCCATGGTGCCTTTAAGGAGACTTGGTGTTCATACTTTGCCGGTATTGGTAATATAAAATTCTGGAAGGAAAAAACACTCAAGCAGTTCCGGAGGGTGGACTCAGATAGGCTTGATCTGCAGTCAGTTCCCAGGTCATTCCCTAGCCTGTCTGCAGAGGGAGTTCTTCCACGGTTCTGTAGGACTGGTAAATGAGCATGAAATAGCAGGATTACATTTGTACCATGGAGTTCAATAATACTCTTCTTTTTTTATATAGCACATGATGGCTTTATGACATTATATATTATAATATTGTATATATCAAGACATTGTTCAATACAACAAACAGAAAAGCCAGATGTACACAGATTAAAATAGCAAATAAAGCTAAATTAAAGCTGAAGTTAAAAAGTGAATTTATTTGCAAATGCTGACTGACTTGCCAGGTCCTTATATGGGGTGGGAGATCATCCCACAGTCTCAGAGCAACAGAACAAAAAGCTCTGTCTCCTACTGTTTGGAGCCTTAAACTAAACTAAACTTAAACTAGGATCTGAAAGAAATAGTCAAATGATCACTGTTGTCAAGAATAGTCAAGAATTCACTGTTGTACAGTAGTCAAAAACAGTTCAAGCTTTTAATGGTGAGAAGCAGTATTTTGAATCTTATTTTAAAATCCACAGGGAGTCAATTCAAGGAAGCTAAAAGAGGTGATACATGCTCATGCATTCAGTTTAATTCAAAATCCTCTTGTTTACACAATATAAACATCCCTTCATCAAAACAGCATTCCTTGCCAAAACATGATGCTATACATAAAAAAACACTTCAACTCTTCCTGAATAAGCAGCATTCCAGAGAGAATTGTGACATTTTACAATTTTTATACATTTTTTTATCATAACATTTGAGAAATTGATATTAGAATTAGAAAGTATCTCACAAATTCACTACTGTGTGTCCTACAGTTCTGAACTGAAATGCACAAGTGGATTTGGTGACAACTGAGAGCTTAGAAGGAGGTGAACACACAAAGACAGAAAGCCTCCTGACTGTTGTGATTGTGTGGAAAATGTGCTTATCAAGCATACTTCTACATGAATTCATTTCTCTGGAAATAGGATGATGAATAAGTGTCCACAGAGCACACCAATGATCCACTACCACTAAGAAAGCAATGTTCTGGAAAAAACCAATCACTTCTTTGGGGGGGATTCATCTCAAATGCATAATGTGCTTCTCACCTGTATCTGCCTGACACAACCGAGAGAACATGGAAGTAGCTTAGAAAAGGGACCTCAACAGCTCTTGGAAATGTGGATGGAAGGGAAGGAGGGGTCAGCAGGAGAGCAATTGTTGAGGCTGATGTCACCAGTGGTGCTCCATGGGACTCCTGGCTGCAACAGCGGAGTGATGCCGCCTGAGCCAGGTGACAGTGGGCTCATGTTTCACACCTCTCTGCAGGTGTGAAAGACAACCAGCACTGAGGGGCTGAGACAAGCGGCTGATGAGACGCGGAAGCTGTGTGAGCGTGATGGGCTGAGGGCGCGCGAGGCAGGTCTCCAGATCTGGGTTTCTGGTGTGAACTCAGTGAGTCCTTCACCAGCTCCTTGGCCAGCATTATATACTGTATGAGCAGGAGAATGTAAAGGATATATTTATTATTAGTACTGCAAAATAACTTATCAATGTTAGGTTGTGAGGTACTGTATGACATACGGTATACAGTATATGCTTGATCAGTGATGCTTTTACAGTATGTAGAACGTACTAGACATTTATTGTGTAAAATTGTATTGTGGAATAAAAAAAACAAATTTCTACCTTGCAGTCCATGATGTGTTAAACACTGCTATATTAATCATAAAGACCTAACACATGCCTTGTAATGTATACCTAAAACAAAGCACTACTGGGATTCTAACTCCAGACCTACGTCTCGTAACTGTGCTCTCATTTGTTTTCATGCCATGGCAGGTCTGCTCTGTTAACTGATAAAAGAGCTTTGGGCAAGCCTCTACTGTAAGCGCCCATAATTAATTATACAAATGACTTCCTACAGAGTTTATATTGCCTGCATATGAAGTATTCATGAAATGGCGACACAGAAAACATAAATTAATCACGAGAAGTCACTTATTAGAAAGTGTTACACACTTCTGAATTCTCTGGACAAACTGAATTATGTACAGAACTGTCTGGAACCCCCCTCTGTGGCTTAGTCTCAGTCCATCTACTGAAAGACATGCAAAACATTTCAGAGATATTAGATACAGTACATATATGAATTCATGCAGTATATGTATGTGAAGCTGAAAATATATGCCCAAAATATATTTAAATATGTTCTTAAATTGTTCCAATACATTTTGAAATTTACAGTCAGGGTGTAAGAGACAGCTGTAGGTACTGTATCAAACAGGCTTTAGGTCATACAGCTCTAATTCACATACACAGTACCTCCCCACTCTGAGATTGAAATTTACAGTCTCAGTGATTATCCTCTAAATAAGGATTTACCAAGCCAATTCGCTATTTAGAAAATAATATCTTGCAAAGAAGTTGAAAAAGTCCTGATCATCAGCTAGCATGTTTAAAATGTACATACAGTAATGTTTTGATGTGGCAATGCATTGAAGGTACAGTTGATAAATATCTTTTATTAATGATTTAGAAATATTTCATGGGAAGTTAATAAAGTATTTATCACATCTTAATATAGCATCACAGATAAGTGAGTAAAATGTGGTGGTAAATGTGGTTAGTAAAATGTGGTAAGAGAGTATTTCAAATATAGGTTCATTAGTTTGATTACACATTACACAATGAATCAACAATTCATCAATAACTATTATTTCTACATTATAATATTTTTAAAGCTTTATTAATCTTTTAACCTTTTTTATTTTTCTTTCAATAAATATACATAAAGACTTTAAATATTAAACAATGCACGAACTTCTGCAAAGATCTGAAAAGGGATTTTTTGAATTTCTAATTTAATGGGTAATTAGGGAATGACAATCGCAGATTGGATGAGAACAAGAAGTCACTGTGGTCCTCTGCCTGGACCAAAGGTGATTGAATCCTTTTAAACCAGCTTCAGTGCCTATAGTGAGCACAGGCTGCAGCTTGGCTCATTGTTATCAATATATCTGATCCTTATATCAACTAATTATATTGAACTGGTCTTTTTAATTTTTGTCTAATCTTCAGTCTATTTGAAGTTACAAAAAATTAAGTAGCAGTTTACAGTAAAAGAAACTAAGAAACTTTTCATAAATATTGGTTCTATTAAGAGTTAAAAGATTGAAAGCCAGAGCAAACTGCTTCATCCTAGGACAGGAAACAGCAAGACAAATGCACCACAAATACATTTTGAAACTGATTTTTGTTGTTTGATGTCTCTCAATTGATATTTTACTTAAATCGCAAAATAAGACATCATATACAACAAAGCATCTGTGCAGAGTATTCTACAGCCCTTTTATCTTTTAAAAATAAGGTCAAATTCTGTATTTCTGAGTAAATATATTTCTTATGTCCAATATAAATATATTATATTGGACATAAGGATACTAAATTAGTCACTGTTACCTAGCATGTGTTTCATGGCAGTTTCATACTTGTTTGTGTTTCTATTATTAACCTCTATCATCTGATTGTGAAGCTACACATCTTGTCTCTACTTGTTTTCTGAGGCTCCAGAAAAAAACAACAACAGGAAAATAATATTCATGTTAATTTATGTCTGCTTTTGCCTCTATGTAACTCTCCAGAGAGTTGTTTCTTTTGTTTAATCTCTTTTAAGGAAATGTTGTATTCTGTACTTATCACTGCTGAAGGCCTAGGGTCCCAGGGGCTTGGTTTAAAAGTACAGCTGACACTGAGTGCAGTTCCGTGGGTCTGAGGCTCCATCTGTGCAGGGCTCCCCATGGGTGTGTTGCCCAGCAAAAATTTCTACTGTACGGCTGGGTTACTCCTCCTTGTATTGGCACAGTAAACAACAGCCAGCCCAAGGGACTTCTGAAAATACCTTTACAGAAAAAAATGTATTAAAAGTAAATTAAGAATAAAACTGGTCTGCATTTGATGTTTGAAGTTAATTAGATTGAACCTGACTGACTTGAATTGTAATGTACAGTACATGTAAAGGGGACTTTAATACATTACTCCCTGCCAAGATCTTACTGCTTCTGATATTTCTTAAAAATATATAATTATAAGTATATGTATCTTGTTTTTCCATTTTTCCATTGTCCTGTTACCAATTAGCACTTAGTATGTGCTTAGTATGTGTCCACTTAGCACTTCCATGAGTTAGGGAGTTGTAAATGGAGTAATGGAGGGATCTGATGCTGAGCATGAGTGTCCTGTTCTGATGGCCTGTGGCATGAGAATGCCATTCCAGATGCCAGATCCAGGAATCCTTAGCTACTTCACTTGAATAACCCTTACAACAGACCCAGGAGAGGAGGATATCAGGATATCAGCCCTGGACTTTGCTGTCACTGCTCACAATCCATTATAATCAAGAACACAAACCCATGCCTTGGACAGGGAGGTCAACTGTTGGGCCTAGGATCCCCAGAGGTTTATCTTGTCAAACTGGGGGTTTTATTTTCTTCTCCTTCTTGTCCAATTAGCCAAAATATTTGTACTTTGTTTACCGCTATAGACATAAATGCTCTGTGACGAAGTGTTGCAAAGGACAAATTACTGAATGGATTGACTGAATGATTGAATTCTGTTTAATTTAATTGCTGTTACCAACCACCTTAAGGCAGGTGTGTGCTACCAATAATAAGTGCTTAACTACTTTTTTTAAATTTGAAACTAATTTGCAGTCTAAACTTTTAAAGAAATTTTTGTGATGAGTCAACATGACACCTTAAAGTTGAGAAAGAGAAAGTACAGTATGTATCTTCAATTGAAAAATGTACAATGTTCACATAATCCTAGAGGTATATACTGTACTATATGTTTATAGTATAAACCTCTACATACATATATACAATGAGATATACAGGCTGTATATATTATTATATGTGTTATATATTTATTTAGCAGACATTCTTCACCAGGATGAACATCAAATTGTCATATATATAAATATACACTTATTCTACCTAATGCAGAAAATGAAAATCTATAAAGATAAAGATACCCAACAGGAAAATGTCGCACTATTTCATAGGAAGAAAAATGCTTCTTGCACAAAGTATCAACAAAATGTGCTTCAAAGATACTGTAGAAGGACTCTTTAGTTTTCAAGATAGTCTCCTGGCACATCCTAATAATTACAATTATAAAATGCCGACACCTAGGTAATGAATCCATTTAAAAAAACGATCTTGGATTGTCCCTAAATCATTCCTTTGACAGCACATGGACTTTGTTGTTATCCCTGAATTTCCAGCCTCACAGGGATTCCTTCACTGTGGTGCTGCCCTGAGGATGAAGGCACACTTTCAGGGCTTGTCACACTTGTCTTTTCAACCCATGTTGACCTTGGCAGGCTCTTTACATCGCCAGGCAATTGCGAAGCAAAGCTGTCGGTCCAGCTCGATCTCACCTCTAAACACAAGCAGAACTGAAAATATTCAATCCAGGTTGAAATGTTTGCCTTAGGTTGAAAAACTAAATGTGAAGGCAACAGCATCAGACTTGCTTCGAGTCGAAAGGCTACATGACAGCAAACACTGTTGCGGGAAATACAATAGTTAGCGTACATTTGTCAAGGGCATGTTCATGGGTTCATTGTTGCTCTCCTGTACCAAGTCCCTAAATAGCATAGCAGTGCTTTAAAGTAAGACAGACTTGAATGTACTATGGAACATATACAGGATAATTGCAGTTAACTGTAAAAAAAAGAAGAAGAAGAAACAGAAGTATTCTACGCCTTTTGCATTCTTCAGATGTGTCATATTTGCTTCATAAACCTAAGGAGGCTCCACATCCAAGATATTGTGTTTCTTTTCCCTTAGTTTTTTCTTTTCAGTGTGTAATTAATCTTTACTTGTTTCCATTGTGGCTCTCATGCTGATGCAGCTACCAACTCTAACCATTTGAATGTATTATTGCTATTGTTGAGAGCATTTTATTTAAACAAGTTGTGCATTGTACTGTATATGAACAGTTGTTGTAATCCCCTTGTGTCAACTGAACTGGTGTCTCCCTGTCTTATCTTAGGATATAAAGGAATAAAATTGGTGGGTTCAAGATAAAAATCCCAGCGCACAAACTGTGACTTCTACTACTGTAATATATAGTGTGAAACTATCACATCCAGCCCCTTGACAAAACCAAGCTTGAAAACTGTAGCTTGAAAATCAATGAAAATCTATGTGGGTACTGAGTATGAAACAGGAATTAATGGGCAATTCCTAATTAAATAAGACCTGCGGTATTTGTGTCTAAAGTTCCTGACAATCATTGTGGAGGATAAAACAATGTATTCTGCCTGCCAGGCGGTTAATGTCTCAGTTTGTAGCAGCAGCTGGGTTTTGCTGTCAGCTGATGCAACTGTAGCATCCAGCTGTTTTCACTGCATCTCTGCTGCAGACAAACATATGGTTTGAAAAAAAAACAATACCAATGAATGTGGATCATAATCTGAGAAAAGGAATGTGTCTGGGTGTTGAGAAAGTGTACAGTTAGTTACCATACAGTATATCCCTATGTATAGCAGCAGAGCACATAAAAGAATGGAAAAAATATAGGTCTGGGAAAAGTTCTCTACAGCAAAAGAGCAATCTAGTTCCTGTCATCATCAGTCTTTGAAAAGTTATTAATAAAAGCTGCTTGGAACTAAAGCAAGTGCATTATAGATCAGTCTTATTCTTCAACTTACAAGGACTAATGTGCAGTCAGACATGAAATTCGATCCACTGTCACTGAGGCACCTTGTGTTGCTCAACACAAACCCACACAGGCAGCAGTTAAACCCACTGTGGTAAAAGGTCAGCCCTCACACCATGGTAGATTTGAATCCCGCGGAAGAACGGATTTAACCAGGTTTGAGATGTAATTGGTAACCTGGAATTGAACAAATTCCACTGTTTCTTCCAATATTTCAGGTGTAGGATCTTTAAAGAGACCTAAAAAGCACAGGATGAGTAATGAGCACTCCTATTGTAAATGTTCCCTAAAAATATTTGCTGTGCAAGTATTTACAGTATGTGGTTGTAATTCATGTTCTCCACAGGACACAGCAGAACAAAAAGGGTTCTCCTCCTTAAAAATTTTGTCAAAAAAGCTATCAAACTAAACCTGATACATCTGGACATTTCAAATACCAAAGACCGAAGAGAGAAAATGGTTAAAAAACAACTTGAAAGAATAGTACAGAATCAATAAATGTCAGGTATTAATAGCCACAGACACACCACAGACACTGCGTTAAGGCCTGAGAAACCATCTTCAGGATTATGCCAGCATCTTCAATCATGTTTTTCCTTATTATAGATGAAATACTGAACTTTCAAAAATTCTAGGATGGTAATTGTAACTGTCACGATCGTTATCCATCCTCTAAAGGATGCTCCGACTCTTTTTTGTATTTTAGTTTCATTATCATGTTCGCCTGCCCCTTGTTCCTCGAGCTCAGGGCTCTGCATTGGAAGACGGACGCCTGGAGGCCCACCTAGCATCAAGTCGCCCTCGTCCACGGCTTGATGGCATAGGCTTCCGAACATCGTCCTGACCAGCTAAGTCCGGAGCTTGGAGCGCCTGGCCTCATCACTCCATTTTTAATTTCCTAGTTCCATGTCCCTGTTCCTGTTTTTAATCGTCTTGTCTTGGATGGATCACTTGGTTTTGGATTTTGGACTGCACCTCGGATTTCCTACTTGGACTGTTTTGGACTTGTTTGTCTGTGCTCCCCAAAGCACCTGGATCACTGTCGGCACCGCCCCCTGTTCGCCATCCCTTCCATTCCTCACTGCGTTTCCCTGTAGTCCTTCTCAAGTCACTTCCGGATTATGCCATCTGCACAGGGACCTAAACTAGGCACTTCATGGGAGTCAGGAACGGCTCTTAATCTTGTAATCTTGTGTCACGTACGTACTGCTTTTCACCCAATAAAATTCTACACACATCGTAATTGCTACTCTAAGCAATATTTCTAAAAAAAATTCATGCATGTACCATTAATGAGAAAAACTGAAGAAGGGTTAGTAGGGAAAACTAAGCCTTGTAAAACCACTCATAAAAGAGATGTTCACTGAACGGTGTACAAGATACATTGCTTTGTGTGCTTATGGACTGTGACCTTTAATGACCAGGACAGAGAAACACTGTTCTATTGTCAAACATTACACAGTAATTACAAATACTGCAGACATTTTTCAGCCACCACACAGGCATTATTTTACTACACACAGCCAATAGCAGCCTGAAAACTCCTTTGTTCTAAAACGGGTCATAAACATCTGCCTTTTTGCATGCCCAGATTTCCAACAGAGGAAAGATTGAAGGCTGTAATCTTGTTTCATGGTTTAATCCTAAACTGAGACAGGCAGCAATCAAAACAGCCAAAGGATAGGCATTCAGAGAGCACTGCCTTGGTCAATTGAATCTAGACATATACTGTAGCTCTGTGCCATCATACAGTACATGAGTGAAAGCTGAGAGAAACCGTTAATAACCAGGCAATTATCAACAGTTCTGACACTCTTAGGCTTCCATAAAGTTCCTAATTCCTGTAAATACCCACAGCCATTTCGGTGTTGGAAAAATACACAGGTAACTGAAGGGCAGGATGAAAAAATACAAGATAGTAGAAAGTTTAATTATGAACAATTCTCTAGGAATAATGACAAACAAGAATTACATCAGTGCGAGGATGTTGATTGTCTGTTTAGGCATAGGACAAGGAGGCTGGGACCCCCATGTACAATGAGGAATTAATCAAAGGGGAGCTGCAAAGATGGGATGGAGAAGGGATGCACAGGCCAAGATGCAAAAAGAAGATGGATATGAAATATCTGTATAGTTTCATGAAATTACATTGGCAATGATTATGTTTTTGAATAGCTGGGTTGAAAGGCTTGGCTGTCTTCATCCTTCCCTGACTTCACTGAAGAACTTCAATTTGGCTTTGGTGATAATAACATTCAGACAGAAGCGGAGGGCAGTGTTAGTCAACAGTGAAACTGTGAAACTGTGCAAACAGGCCTGAAAATAGTCCTGCGAACAGTTCTGCTACTAGAGCAAACATTCATTATGGGAGAAATAGAAATGGAGGTTGGAGACCAGAATGTGCCCCATGAAGGGAATGAGGGCTTTAAAGTTCCAAAACGAAGCTACCTGTACCATTTATAACCACCGACTGACTCTTCAGTTGCATTTGTTTGCTCTCACTCGCAACACATTAGGAGAGCTAAGGTGCTGCATTACATGACCCAAAAAAATCTTAAGATTGTTTTGTTTTGCGAGATACACAAATAAAACAAAGTAGGATAAACAGGGAGGGAAGGAAAATGAGGAATGAAATTAAATGCTTTCCCAGAAATGAGATGCTTGGAAACGAATCTAATAATACTACTGAAGTACTGGTCCATTTTGTCAAATGTTTTAAACCCGATTCTACAGGTACAGTTTTTTTCAACTATTAGTACAGGCCTACTATTTGCTAACAAACTAAAAAGAGAAAAGCACATGATATTTATTAACACATTTACCAAATATTCATGTATAGCTAATAAGTAATACAATAAGTATTTCTTTCTGCATACTGTAAGTATGTAGACTAGGCTAATCAGGTACAGTACAGTAGGTACAGTAGCTGCGTCAGCATGCGTAGACTGCAAAGGACCAAGTAAAGGTTTATTCCATGCTGAAAAGAGAAGAAAGGAAAAACAACTTTTCGGCTGTGGAGCCTTCTTCGGGAGCCTTTCTTCTCTTTACTTTTTACCTCTCCTTACCTTTACTTTTTCCTAGGCTAAACATTTTCAATGGAGTAATACACTCTCCAGCAATCAAATGATGAAGATTTTGTGCATGTTTGTAACCCTTGCAAACCTATACTCTTAGCAATATGGACATGATATCTGGCTCGTTCTTGAATACTGTACCATCTTGAGTCAAAAGTTCAATAGTATGATTCTAACTGCATTATATTAAAACATAATCAAACAGCAGTTGATCTCAGTCGAAGGAATATGCAAGCATTTAAATAAAAAGCATTGACTGACATTATGTTACAAGTTAATGGACTGTCATGTTGGGCAAATTCATTAAACAAAATATATTCCAGAAATTCAATAATACTCAAAATGGCACAATTTTAAAATATGACACCAGTCCACACAAATAAAGAAACAAACACATGCAAATTCACACCTGGGCCAATTTTACAGAACCCAGTTAATTGACCAGCATGTCTTTGGACCGTAGGAGGAACCTGGAGCACCTGGAGGAAACCTGAGAGTGAAATATCATTCTCTCATAATTTGGTAGGGACTTGTTTTATATGTATTTTGTAACTTCAAATTATTTTTTCAAAGTTCTCTAAGTTTATTTTTGTATTTTGAAAGCTGTTTTTCACATTTATTAGTGTTAACGAAAGAAACCTTTTTTGCTCTGTAATATCTAAAAAGGTATTTGTGCTAAAATAGATAAGAGAGCTCCATGCTTGCAGGTGATTAGAAAAACATGTCACAAACCACAGCTTAGGTACAATTATAAATCAAATACTATCATTATCCCTCCTTATATTCCTACATTCTTGAAATAGGAAGCTGAATGCAAGACTTGTGGATTGGAAAATATCTTTCCTGGTACGTTAAGAACCTTTCATCATTGGGAGCAGTACCTGTGGGACCTGAACAGAGTTACGTGTGTGTTTATGCCTTCAGTGCTGCTTTGAAAATGGCATGCAGAGATAATGCCATTGTTACAGGCCTGACAATCAATAGTTTCCTTCAAGGAATTTCCAAGCAGAAACTAAATAAAAGCCCTGTTGACAGGCCCAGGGAACACGTAGAAGGAGAATGTCTCTCGGACACTTACAGGACAGAAGTCTGATGTGATGTTACAAAACGCTTGATGCTCTGTCATTCACCGGGTCAGGCAAATGAGTGGCAATGGATCCATTAACAGGCTGTATCCAATGGCAACGGACCACACTCGGCCAGTCACTTGTAGATCCTTCACTCTTTGACAGCTGTTCTCATTTCCTTGTATGTCTCCTTTCATCATCTGAGGAGCTGAGCACTACGACACATCTAAATTCTTCTAATTCAGTTTGCTTAAATCTTTAGGACATTTTAGACTAAATAGTCAATCTTTTCTTTTTTGTTTTGCTTTATATCCGTATATGATTGTTCTTAGGGATATCCTGTTTTTGAACACCCTCAAAAGTAGAAAAGAAGGTGATATGACCTTTTACATTTGAATATTTTGTTATTAATCATTTGTTTGAACCAGAATTTTGTCAAAAGCATCTTACATTATTTCCATATACTGTATATACAGTAGCTAGGCATTTTGTCTGAATGAAATACCACTTTTGAAAGTACAGCAGCAGAGCTCCATTCAGGATTTAAACCCACAAATAATTAGACTGCATTAAATAATATTATGTCAACAGCCCCTCGCTCAAAAAACCTCCCTCTCAAAACAGTACTTATTTTCTTTCTCTTTAAGACTGAACCAAATGCATTTCTTTAAACCAGTGCTCAATACTGTATTTCTCATTAACATTCTAGTCTATGTTGCACTTCAGAATAAAACTTCTGATTATTTTAAAGTCATCTGGGAAAAGATATTTGTGAAGTTGAAAGCATGCCTTGAGCTGGAAAGGTCTGGAAAACACAGCTTCACACTAAGGGCTTGGAATTCTGGAATAAGCTGCTTTCAAAAATGCCTCAGTGAGTTTCTTGGATCAAATCAATAAGTTAATAGCAATGAATCAAGCTAGATGAACCAAATGACTTCTTTTTATTTGTAACCTTAGGTTTACTGCCATATTACTTTTCACATTCTTAGACTACAGTGAAATGGACTCTTCAGGAATGGCTCAGAAGTGGGTGAGCGCTGTCCTGGCTGACCTGTAGTGAACTGGGCTCATTCAGTTTTCAGAGCAATGATATTTGCTATGTGCCCATAAGATTACAGTGAAATCTGTCACTCATCCAATTGGTGCTCGTTCTCCAGCAATGCATTACGGAACTTGCAACATGTCACATTGCTAATGGTGCATAACACGAGCATGTCGGAGGAGAGAATGTATCCGTCTCCTTCTCCCAATGTGGCACAGAAGTTGTAATCTTAGTCTTGTTGTGCCAAACAAAGGGCATCAGCCAAGAGTTTGTGTGTTGAAAGTTATCTTTATTTCATATGCATATGGGAGTCTTGCTCTTGTACACAAGACTCAAAAGACAACGCTTGCAGTGCTCTTTTATACAGTGAAACAAACAATACAAGATACACTCCGACATGACTCTCTGCTTGCATTGTGGCTATATATGGTCATTCTAGAAAGCTGACCAGTACATATATTTTCTTTATTGCCGGCTTGCGTGACAAGTAGCCCCTTCTGCTGAATAGACCATTTGTTCCAGGAAAGGTCACTCGGTCATTTCCCTGAGAACTATGCCAGCTATGGGTAAAGATAACAATACTAAATATTGTTGGTCAAAATAGGCTTAATTCTAAATTACATATCTTCTAAATTTATGAACACCCATTTAATGTTAGTGAAGATAGTCTATTGAAATTGAGATATAGGGGGACATTAGATTACTAATAAGTACAGCATGTGTTGCACTTTTACTTTGTACTTCATTAAGATTTGGTGCCTAGTTTTCTTTGGAATATGTTTGTGTTTTAGTAAAGTTCTGTTGGGTTGTACTGGGGATAACAGAAAACTAACTTAGTAAAAGAATGATGAAATGATTTGCAGTGCACTTCTAGGGCTTCCTGCTCCTGAAAATGGCTAATTCTCTGTCCATCTCAAATATGAGAGGCTATGACAAGGGTCCCTAATTTTGTTCTTGGAAGTTAGCGTGTCTGCAACTTTCCAAGGTCTTTTAAAAGAACTATCACTTGAAGACCTGGGAAAAGATTAGAAAACTGGACCAATTAACAAGATGATTTAGGTAATCAAAAACCTGTAGACACACCACTTCTCCAGAACAAGGATTCAGGACCGACTCCTGAGCTCTGATTGGCATAAACAAATGGGAACAGTGGTAGCCACCTGTGATTCTTATTTGAAAGGTTTCACAAATAATGTGAAAAAACTACTGTAGCTTTTTAAATCACCAGGTATACCATATGCAATGACACGACTGCCGAGTTTATGGCTGAGAAAAATGCTTAAGTCATTTTAAATATATTGCCTCTTATTGCAACATTTGTCTTTTCATCCTTCTTTTGTATTTGCTTTTTGGCTGTGATTTCAGAAAAATCACCTTGAACGTCTTAAAAGCAGCCCTATAAATCATAATATTTTCAAGTCAAGCTCTTTCATGGATAATTTACTTTTAAACATACTGAAATTCTTTATTGCCTTATTCTGTCAAATTTCCTGGTCAACAGGTTAAGCCTGAAAAGAGGAACCTGATGGCTGTGGATGGGTCCCTGTTCACTATCTTTTATCCATGCTACAGTATGTTACAACAAACACACCATGTGATGCATGATTAATTAGGGAAGATTATTGCTGAATGTTCCAAAGGAGCAGAAAGGTGAAACAGTGGTGAAATTTGTGAAACAAGTGCATGGAAGATCCGAGAGTTTGATTTCTTTCATGTTCACTGCTGCCATAAACCAGAAAGGACAACAGTAGAACAGAAGAACAGAAATGGTGGTGTGACAGACAGACAGCTCCAAAATGACGGGGTCAGCAGTTTGCCCTCTGAGTAAGAGAAGTGAAAGTATTTTTTTCTCAGGAAGTAGAAAAAATAGAACAAAGGAACTAATATATCTGGGTCCAAATGTAAAATGTAAATACAAGAAAACAAAAAAAAAAGAAAGAGGAAAAGATGAAGATGCGTAAATCCTAAATGTCTGGCTTATTAGTGGCATTGGTATAAAAGTTCAATCCTCTCCACCTTATCCCCTTCACCACCCATACCTTTAAACCCATTAAAATTTGAAAAGAAAGGAAATTGCAGCAGACCCTTGTTTGAAGGACAGCAATAATGACCACTGGAGGCCACCAAAGGGCCTCTTTCACTTGTAAATAGGCTCACTAGGTGGTGATAAGCACATTATAATGGTTTTTTTTGGATGCCACTTTTATCCAAAGTGGCTTACATTTGTATTCATATACAGTATTTTACTTATTGATATTTACGGGAACAATTCAGTTGACGTACTTTACTCAAGGTTAGAACAGCAAGATTTTTGGTGATGGATTAGATTACACATTCACAAATAGAATAGGATGAATTCTAACCGTCATTTAATCATATAATTAGCGTGTGAATGAATAAATAGGGTTTTCACAGTGTTAATGGTGGTTGAGTTTTAGGACTGCTATAATTCAGCAGTGATACAGAAGGTGGCTTCCCTTGAAAATCTTTTATGTGTAAGACCTAAAGTGATCATCCCTCCAGGGTTTTCATGTGATCAGATTCCTGGAGCTACTGTACCTTGTCTAAGGGTGGGTCTGTCACAGAAACAATTTTCTTTTGCACACAACAATGACTACTGTCAACATTATGTCAACAGTTGTTTTTCTTGTCAAAAAGAAAAAAAAATATCAAAAACTGAGATTCTGTACTCTAAGCAGCCACATTCACAAAGTCAGAAACACTCCGGCAGCTCACTTAATTCAAATATATAGACATGTCTGTTGTATGGCTCAGAGGGATTTAGATGTTTTAGCTACAGTTTGACAGCAAGACCATCTAGGGACCAGAAATCCCAGTTCAATCCACAGTCACCGACTTCAATATGAAGCTTAAGATACCGATATGCCAAACCAGCGGTTTCTCACAGGGTCTGTGACAGAAAGCCATCAAGTCTTTTTTACTGCAGTACAGTGCAGTTTGCAATAAAAATCTCATTTTTTTAATATCCAGCAAACAGGATTTACAGAAGTATTTGAGATGGCTTACTTTGACCTTTTTTCATTTTGAGCGCTTTATAGAGCATTTTCAGTGCTCTGTAGTTTGCTTTGTACAATAGCAAAATTTATTTTTCAGGGATATGAGTGCTTTCTAATTGATATTTTAGATTGTAGAAAGATATATATATATATATTAGATCATAAAAAGAGACCAAAAGACCTGTTTAATTATTTTAAGGAATTACAAGGAAGTTATGAAGATTAACTTCTTATTAATAATGAATTGGATGAAATGTTAAACTAGTAGTGGAACACCAGAAGACCTGTTAAGTAAAAAAATAAATACTCTACGTCATGATCATCACACCCTTTAGGCTTCATCTACCTGCTCAATTACGGGCAGATGAAGGCTTGTCCACCAGGTAATCACTTAGTGATTTCCATCTTTTGTGCACAGTGATTGTCACTCCTGGTCCTGGAGGTCTGCAGTCCACCAGATGTTATACAGTAGGTAATTAGAGATCTGGACAGAGTTATAATAAAAAACAATTAGGCAACCTTGAGTTACAAAACAGGACTTCTAGAGTCCAGGGTCCAGGGAATGAAAACTCCTCTAGGTCCAGAAGTGAATATCAGCTTAGAAGTTATTGTCATTTTTTGGTCCATTTTTTTAAATCCATTTTGAAATGATCAAATGTTTCTTTGCATCTCAGGTGACACTAACCCATGGAATAAAGTCATAATAATTCAGGTATCAGGAGAGTGGCAGGGGAAAGTGAGGTGAAGCTGTAGTAATGTGTTTTCTTACACAATCTGTCTATAGTCTAGTTGTTGAGGACTCTCTTAGCATGGAGACACTCATGGGAGCCTAACACTGAAGCATCTCTGCAGATGTGCCTGGGCAGCAACATCTGGATTGGCATACACATAGCTGGCACCATTCCAGACCAAGAAGAAGAAGGCAGCTTCGATGCCAGCAGTCTCACCTTGGCCATCTGGGGCCTTTTAGGTTGCCAGAGGTGGAACAATAAAGCCATATTAGATCGAAGACTTCACAGATAGATCAATATGTGAAAAAAACAGCCAAGTATAATTAAATGTATTGATTATAGTGACATACAGTATTCTTTCTTTTTATCTTTGTTGTCATTCTAGGACATTTAAAAAGAAAGGACATTTTATTTATATTATGTCCACTCTTATTCTTGTCCTATATATCTTATCCTATTTTTAGAAGTATTAAAAAGGCAGTATTTTTGATTAATGATTTTAATTTTCTGGATGCACTTGAAAATAGGTTTTTATGTATCACTACCTTCATTTAGAACTACAACATCAGTACAACATTTAAAGGTATCATTTGAATTTTAAGTACATAAAGTACTTTACAAGTATGTATCAGTGAATAGGAAAAGTTGCCATGTGACACTTTAAGAGTTTATCGGACGGTGAGAAGCAATCTGGCCTGAAGACCTGTCCTTCAGTGCTGGAGAGGCCGTCAAGAGGTCCAGAAGACAGTGACACCTGTGGGTGACTCTGCCTGGGGTTGGATGGGCACTGGTGTATGCCTCCCAGAACTGTAGATGTTCAGCAGCGTGTGGCAGCTGTGGGGTGATGAGATGCTGTCTGTGTTATTAGGGCCAGAATCTGACCGAGTTGAGCTTGTTTGGTTCATGAGACCAAATTATATGTTCAAAGGACTTCTCTTTGCTAGTGACTCACTGGGTGATACATCCTCTGTTGTGCTGGTGAACTTTGTGGTAAGAGCATGGATGTTGCCCAGGAAGGGTAGTCTTCTCAATGGCATTGCCTATGATGGTCTGAAGAGGGGATCCAGGACTAAAGGTCTGTGTGTGGGAAGGCATGTCCAGAGATTGTCATTCTCCTTGTGTGCTACAGGAGTTGTATGGAGAAAAAAAAAGTTACTGACTTCAGATTGGGTGGATATGAAATAAAAAAAGCAATGGTGATTCCAAGATAAATCCAAAGCCAGCATTTTTTAAACTCAGTTTTAATAATATTATTTAATGCTGTATAATACAGTCAATGAGAAGAGAATCATGTTCTACAAATGTAAAACAAAAGAACATGTCAATAACATAACAGAACATTTCTTTCTCAAAAAGGGATTCATGTAATTCTATAAGTCATATATGTAAGTTTGAACAGAAGCTAGTAAAATGTACTAAATTTTAATTATTTTTATAAGGTACTGTAGAAGCTACCCATCTGCTATAATAATATACATACCAAGAGTGAGTCAGTCTTGAGACTCATGTGTCTGTTCTCACACCTTTCAGATAAATAGAATTGCGTGGTAACATTTAGGCTAGGAATTCAGTTTCTAGATGGAGCATTCAATTGGGAACAACACTTTATAATAAGATTTACTTGATACTGTAACTGGAAGCCACAAAACATGTTGTTGTGACACAACTACAGTAAGTAGTGTGCCTTGAGAGTGAAATCAAAGAATTGCATGCAAGGAGATGTAAAAAAGATGCTCAGGATAACTGTCATTCTCGGTCTCCAAAAGCAATTCTGCTTTCATTATTCACTTAAAAATAAACATGATGATAATTTTAAACATTCTTTGGAAATCAAGTTCAGTGTTAAATTATAGGCACTACCAAATATCTGTGCCAGACAAGGTGTCAACATTCATACATAAGGCTAAACTTGGTTTGGTCTGTGTTTTTCCTCTAAGGAAAACCAAAGAAAACCAGATTGGTGCTGATAGACCAGAATTTCCAAATACCTGTCATGGATGTAATGGATGAAATGTTAAAGCAAGATCTTGACTACATGGTTATTAAAGATCACATGACACTATTCATAAAAGTATGGGTGTGAACCTTAGTGTCCTGGCTTATTAACATTCTGGGCTTGCACTATGGCCTAACATTATACTGTACTTCCCAGTTAATTAATTGGGGAAGCAATTTTTCACTTCTCTACCTGATCTGTTGTGTATTGGGGCTGCTGATGTAGAATGGCTGCTTAGCTACATTTCTGTGCACCACCTGGATGATAGAAAAGTACAATCTAAATGCAAAGAATTATTTGGATTATTATAAACCACCAGAAAACTGTGCAGAGTAGTGATAAGGAGCTGAATTCCAAATGGAAAAGGTGTGGGTCCAGATTCTGGGTGAGGAGCTGCTGTTATGCTGTGCCCTTGAGGTGCTTCACTATGATTTCTTCAAAAATGCCTTATGGACATGTGGGTACACATGTATCTAATTTTGGATAAAAGCATCAGCTAAATAAATTATTAATAATGATAACTGAGTAAATGTTTCAGAAGTTTCACTTTGACACCGTAGATTTGAGCTGCATAACATACTGTAAATTACACATGAAAAAAGAGAGGTAAGGAACATGTCTAAAAAGCATGGCTTCATACACCCTTACTCATGACTGTCTAAACAACTGCAAACAGCAAAGGGATCTGCTCTATATTTTCTTAGCAAATAGTAAACCTGTAAAAATAAGAAGAGTCTGTACCATACAGTATAGTGAGGGAAAAAGGAAAAAAGCTAAATATAATATTGTGCCTAAATTAAGAACACGCAGTAAAACATGCACAGAAATATTCAGCATCCACACATCTACCATATCTACATATGAAAGGAGAAAATGCATTAATTCTCCAAAGATGCTGACAGTATGAAGAGCATTAGAGAATCTGACTTTCACTCTGTTTGAGGTCATTTATGAACTGCTGTCAGTGCTGTAGTACTGGATTCTTCAAACATGCACTACTGTGTTATTGTTTATTCAATTGGTATTTTGATTAGATACAAATTAAAATTAATCTAATACTATGATGATATATTTTACAAAAAACATTTTTATTCAGTACTGCAAAAATGAAGAGACTGTTTATGAGATTACTGGTCGACCACATGATTCCATGGTTCTCTGGGGGATATATTTATATTTTTATATACTATATTTAAACATACTGCACTATTAGAAAGCTGCTTAGTCCTGGGGAGGGTTTGTACCAGACCAGAGTCTATCCTGAAAGCATAGAGAACAATGGATGGGGTGCTACTCCATCTCAAAACATACACAATAACACAGGGCAAACTATGATGCCGGAATTAACCAACATGCCTTTGAAGATAGTAGAAGACCTTGCACCAGGAGAAACCGTATGTAAATGCAGGGAGATCATGTCCAATCAGTAGGCAACACAGGGTAGAATGAAACCAAGAAACCAAAATCTGTGAGGCAGCAGTGCTACCCATTATGCCACCATGTTGCCTATGTAGATATAGACAAGTGTTTAATTGAGTTACAGTACCATATATGTATGCTCGTTGTGACTTACAGTTTATAATAATGTTTCAAGGTGAGATCTGGAAAGACAGAACAGATTTCAAAAGGTGCTTTTTGAAAGTCTTTCTTCCTTAAGGATACTTTTCTCAGCTTGAGCAAATAAATAAATTCTAGATTTGAGGTACAACATTGACTTAACTTACTGTATTACCTCCTGTAATTTTCAGTTTTTATGTCTAGGAAGATACAGTAATCACGTACCAGATACAGGGTTAGTAATCACCCCCATCACTGCAAAAAATGAAGCTAGTTTAAAAGGGTATGTAATCAAATTCAGCTTTTATTTTTATTTAATTAAGTGAGAGGAGGTTAAAACGTAGTGGCTGATAATGGTTGATTACAGTGGTTCTCGTAAACTGATGAGATGAATGCTTGCGAGCGATATTTTAATCAGTGAACCTTAGAGAATTCAATTTTTGCACAGAGGCAAACAAAGTATAGTGCTCATTAACGAAGAAAAAAATTGAAGATCAGCTTCTCTCTATTTGCAGACAGTATAATCAAAACCTGGGCCCTCTCTTGATTCTCGACAAAGGTACATTAAATCCTTGCTAATGAGACACTGTAAATCTGCTGTATAATTGCGGTTCTTTGGCAGAAGCTTAGCTGTAGTCACTGCGTGCCTTTTGTTCAGGGCAAACAAGAATAGTGTTGACCTTGAGATGCTCTACCTGAGAGGTCAAATACAGTCTGAGGTTTGCTCATAATAAAACAGGGACTGTAGTTTCAGCTTCTTCTTCGTGATGCTTCATGGTGTCTAAAGAAGTGTCAAATTATCAGAATCTCAGTATTTCTTCTTTAGTCCAATTCAAAAAGGGTTTGAGGGACAGCCAGTTACTTAGCAGGAATCTTGTTCCGCAATGGGATGGTTATCAATATGTATTTACAGTCAGCAATCATTATATCTGGCCTGTTTTCCCCAAGGTTTGGCTCACAGCCACCAGAGTGTCTCCTCAGCTTGTCTGAGAGCCCTGGCACTCATGACCAAGCAATGTTAGAAGTGCTTTTTGTGCCCCACTAGTCCTCTGTACATCCTGTGTATGTTGTCCTGTGATAGTATGAGGGTCTTCATAGTGATCTTGGCAGATTAATAAAAACCAAAGCTAAATACAGCAGTTATGAAAAATAATTTATATTCCAAAGAATATAAAAAAGAAGAATATTTGCACAGTATACTTGCACTGTGGTGGTCTGAAAGCCTGGGATATTCTATTTATTTATATTATTTTTTCATGCTGATCATGAAATTGACCTTCATTGAAGGATGGATGCAGACTTAGATTGCTCATTTGTTGTACTAATTGATAATATGATAAATTAATTTCTTCTGTGTTTGAAGAAACGAAATTTCATGGCAACCCAAACTTAATGTATTCCATTAAAATGTCATTATTAGCTCAATTACCTTTAGTAAATAATATCTAAAAGCAGTGTGTTTGTTTTCCTGATGGAGGCTTACAAATGCAGAAACTCATAAGTGCATTATGAGAGTTTTTTATTTGCTTTCATGAAATGAAAAAAAAAGTATGCTAATAAAGATATATTATTAGTTTCCACAATACATCTTTTTTTAACTTCAGATGTGATGAAAACTTGATGTATATTTGTTCTACATGGCAGCACCTGTTTAAGAGAAGAATTTGCAGACTGTGAGAGCAAGAGAATGATTGTGGCATTCAGAATACAAGGAGTCTCACTGATTTTCAGAGTTTTTGAGTGGTTCAACTCAGGCATTGGTTTGCAACATCTAACACGGAGAGTAGTGTATTGGAACATCCATCCATTTTCTAACTGCTTCATCCAATACAGGGCCACGGAGAGATGGAGCATCAACCAGCAAACTATGTGCCCATTGAGGGATACACCCTGGACAGCAGGCCAGTCCATCGCAGAGCACACCTAGACATGAACTCAAACACACTCAAACCAGGCCCGGTTCCCCCAGTAGCCAATGAACCTACCAGTATATCTTTGGACTGTGGGAGAAAACCAGAGTACCTGGAGGAAACATCCATTCCTAAGTCTGGAATTGAGCCCCGGACCCCAGCTGTATGAGGCAGTAATGCTAACCATTCTGGACCATGCTACCTTATTGTAATGTCTAGCTCAATTATCTTAATTATTCATTATTTATTAATTCGATTTGATACAAGGGAACTCACTTTCAAAACAATCACTGAACTGTAATAAATCAACAGTACAAAAACATCAGTGTAATAGAATATGTGATTGTGGTGAACTCCAACAGCTGAACCAGGGAACAGCTCATAGTCAGTGTGTCACCGTGCCTGGCCTGAGTGGCCTATCACTATGGCTTGAGAATGAAACCCCTCTGGACTCCAGGATGTACTTTTGGAAAAGCCTGAGCAGTCTACTGTTAAGATGTTCTTCTCACAGCAGTTTTCAGTAGCACAGTCAGGTTAATTCCTCTTCTATTTTTCCATCATCAGTTACTCTCAGGAAATTCGGAATGGAAGAACTCCTCTCAAACACTTCAAGCCAAAGTCCTAATCACTTTGCTACATTACTGCCATTAATAAGGGTATATCAAGAGATGGACCAGGAGCAATTATTTCTATTTTGAAATTTCTATACATGATCGACAGAACATACTAGATTCAAAGCACATTAGCTGTAAAATATTTTGGGACATGGAGAGGAAAATAATTAGATCGATTAAGAACCAGAGCTTCACTGCAACCAAAACCTGCAGGCACTGCAGTCCTTTGGGAAGTGAGTTGTGATCCCACAGTTAGACAAGCACTAATGATTTTTTTCCCTTCTTAACCTTTATTAATTTTGTTAATCCAAGCAAATCCTAAAATGCTGAATGGCCTCTTCTCCTTTGTACATTTTTAGGACTTCTCTTGTCAGTTCTGTCTGAAGGGTGTTTAAATAAATAATATAACAAGACCTCTCACAGTAAAAATGTTGTAATCTCAAATGTTTATATATGTAGAACACAGTAACATCATAATCTATTTTATCAATAAGATAAAGGAGCATGGTGCTTGTTTGTGATGACACCAAGTTTAGGTGATGTCAGTTTAAGCTGGCTTTCCGCTATCTGCTGTTACTCACAGGACCAGTAGTAGTAGGCCATTCATCAAAAATGCCCTGGACTGCTGAGTCAGGACTGTGCAATTACACCAGCTCATGCAAAGCCAACCACAGCCCTGAGTGTTACAAGTAGAAGGTGATGAAAATCTTGGCTTTTTGCAGTTACAGTATGTCTTGGTACAAGGCCTTTAACTACTACTATGGATTTCATGTGGCAGTGTCATCCTTAAACAGATTTGAAAAATATTTGGAAAAATGATGTACTTTAGGCTTATTATTGGTTATACAGTATCTGCAGCCATGAACAAATAAATGCAATGCCATGGGAGGTCTTGTTAAATTATTTATTGAAACACTCATAATTATTTGTATATCAACAACACATTGCTGTAGAAAACACGTAAACAAATTTGAAAATGTATAAGAATGTATGTGCGGAAGCAGGATAGGAAAACATATTTTAAGAAAAGAAACATTCCCATTAAATTACCAACAATAGCTGAGGTCCAGCAATTATAAGTCTACAATCTGATCTGTTGCTTTCCTTTTCTAAATAAACCAGACCACTCAACTGCATCTTTTCCATTTGCAAGCCGAATTGGATCAAGCACTGAAGATAAAACCACTCTATCGAGTCAGAGTTCCAGTCCAACCAACATCATTCAGAATTTTATGGCAAAGTGCCCAACTTCTAAAAACTCAGGGGTTAGACAGCATGCCTCTGACAGCTATTCAATTATATTTCTGTTGGAGTGCAATCAGACTGCTGTGTATAACAAATCCTCTACTAAATCAGTATCACTTGATTCCAAGAGTACTTTAAAATGAATAATGAACATATGTTGAGAACAGCATTATAAACAATATCATGATAACTGGTTACATCTGCTCTGTCTTAGTAAACATGGTGTTTTCACATAAAACCTACATATTTACTCTTCTGTTGACTTAATTGCACAACTCAATACATGATTTTTGTCTTCTGGCTTTACAGAAGATGAATTACATTTGAAAATATGAACAATGTTAATGAACTTAGATAAAAGTCAATGCAGCATTACTGAGTTACTGTGGTGTCCATGCCATCTATGATCAGTTCTGGTTTGGGATTCTATCAAATACACTATAAATCTCATGCAATGAAGAAAAGTGCATGGTACTGTATATGTTTTAAATGTGAAATTTCCACTGTTACCACATATTTTAAAGACAGTACTTCACCTTTCAAAAGGGAACTGCTATTCTGTTTTGTCAAGTGCTTTGCCAGGCTGATTAAGAAGATTTGCAACCTTGGTGAAAATCAAATTCATGATTATCTGTGCAACTGTTGAAATATATAAGATTAGCAGAAGCTTGTAATTTTGAGAAAATCCATAAATCCTCAAATAGTGATGTTGGAATACCAAAAAAAGAGCCATAGTTTTACCTGTCATCCAAAGGACAGTGCATAAGGGGGTGACTCTTGGGTACAACGCAATGAATCAGTACAAGAGCAGGGGCTGGCAACTGGGTGCAAGTCCTTTACCTTAACCACTGGCTACCAGCCAATTTAAAGACTCTGAAACAACTTAAACTGAAACTATGTGTGCCTCATCTCAAAAGCATTCATTTTAATCTTACTTAGACTGGTCCTGGACCAGTACAGGGACTGGGCAGCACGATTGTGCAGTGGTTAGTGTTGCTGCCTTTTTGTGCTAGGGCCCTGGGTTCAATTCCAGACTTGGGGTGCTATCCGTGTTTGCATGCTCTATTGACTATTGACTATTCCTCCCATAGTCAATAGGCAATTGGCTTCTGGTAAAATTGGCCCTGGTGTGAGTATGAGTGTGTCCTGTCCAGAATGTATCCTGCCTTGTGTTCATTGTTTGATGGATTAGGATCCAGCTCCCCTGTGACACTGTAATGAAAAAAGGTGTTAAAAACAGATAGATGGATGGATGGACCAATATAAAAATCTGACATATGGATCCAGAGATAAAAACAATATCTATAAAATCTGAGGACAGCACTTAGTGAACTGGTTCTCTAGATTGTCCTGTCAAAGGATGCATGTGACTAATATCTGACTTGACTGTGTGACATGCCAGTTCCCACTAGCACATGCACTTGCTACTGTATGTCACAGTGCCATTAAAACCCAAGGAGCGAGGTCAGCCGTCACCCAACAACTCACACTTGTCTATCTGTTTGTCATTAGTTGACTATGGCTTGGACTGTGGCCTGACATAGTACTCACATCATCATGCACATGAAACAGGACAGATGCCCATTGTATTTATATTCTATTTAAATTTTTTAAAATGTACTGTAGTTTTTATGGTTTAAACACACAAAAAATCTGTGATATTGTTTCAGTTTTGGGAGTCTGTAAATTCAAGTGAATGCTCATAAGTTTGAAATATCAACAACATGATGTTAAGTTATTGTTATGCTGCAGTGGCTTTAAGGCCGATCTGGAGCACGGAGATTGGTTGAAGCCCAAGCGCAGATCTCATGGAGAAGCAGAGAATGGCTATCAATTACTAGTGAGAGGTGATGCAGGCAAGCAGGAAAAAAAGGAAAAAGGCTGAATTGCTCCTAGAAAAAAAAAGGGTTTCCACTGGGGAAAAAAAGGAATGGAGCAATGTTGCCCAAGGGAGACTGACTTAACAGGACAAGGCTCCTAGTTGAAAAATTATGGAGGTTAAGGGAAGGCGAGCTAAAGCCTAGAAAAAAGGCTAGTGAGCAGTGAATGACTGCTTTCACAAACGCTGGAGGGATCAGTGATGGAGCAACAACACAACGGGTTGAATAGTCTTAAAGAGGGAACTCGATTAGACCGATTGCAACTTTGATTGAGCACCTGATTGGAAAACTGTTGGTCTAATCGAGAGGTGTCCCAGGCTCATTTGAATAGGCTCTGAGGCAGGCTGAGAGCCCATGAGAGCCCACCAACAGCAGGACACTCATCGGTTCATGCCCTGGAATCACAGTTATAAATAAGAACCAAATCTCTTAAGACCTGAAATAGATCAGACTACTTTGCAAAGAGATTCCTATTCACTCTTGAAGGTTCTTGATTATGACATTTTGTTTTACAACGGACTCTAATTACCTTAAAATATGAACAAAGATCAAACTGTTCTTTAGTTCTTAGTTGAACAAAACCTACATCCTTGTTTATGTGATGGGCTCAATCGACTTCACCTGGAGAAGAGCATGACTCATATGTTGATGATGTTGTGGAAAGAAAATGTTTTACTAGTTTTTAAAGAGCACCAAGCATGTCATTGCCTAGTTTTGCACCTACAACAGTCCATTTATTGTTATGGAGCCCTGTACGTGCCAAAGCGTCCTGAGCTTCTAACTTTAGAGTGGTGGAGTAGTGACTGCCCCACACTGTAGAGGCACCTTGAAAAACTCTTGAGAGCCTTAAACACTTCAGAACAGACAAAGTCTATGTTCATAAAATGAAAAACTGAGAAGAGTTTTTGTATGGTTGATAAATGGACTAGCTACCTGGCCTCTTTAGAGACAAGGGTGTACACAACATTTGTTAGGGTTCTAAAGAGAAAGCTAGTCATTTATTTATATTAAATGTTTTTACACAGTAAATAACCATTTCCAAAACATCACTTATGTCCATGAAGCACTGTGGCATCTTCATTAAAACTTTAGTATGGTCAGTGCTTGTTCTCATACTGGAGAACAAAACTAAAAGAGGCTGCCTGCAAAAACTATCCCAGGCCGTCACACTACTTAAAGGCTAGATTTGTAATGTGCTCCACTGAGTCCTGACTGAAAGCTGTTCTCAATCATACCAAAGACAGCCAGGAACGTTCAAGGTCTTTTTAATCGCTCCATCAAGCAGTTCAAACAGCAAAAAGACCTAGAATCAATTGCTTTCTCAGAGGCACTTAACAAAACTAGGATTGGATGAACATTCAAACACAAGCATCCTTAAAAAAATTAATGCCTGTGCTTAAGCTCTTGGGCAAATGCCTAAAGGACCGCCATCAAAATACAGAAAAGCAACTCATCAAAGATTCAATACTGAATGTTTCAATGATTCAATACCCCAAAATGTTGGGGGAAAATACTAAAAAATGCAAATTCTTTAATAACAAAGATGATAAAGATACTGTAAAAACAATAGAAGTTGTTTTAAAATATATTTACATCAAAACATGAATTGTTCACAAGAATAACATGTAGGAGATCACTTTTAGTTTCCTGGACTGAGTTGCATGATTAATGCTCATGCATGACCACTACATTGATTGTCTAAATGGCTACATGAGATATCCTCTTTTTAGGTTGTCCCTTGATTGAACTAGTCCCTTAATGAAATCATTCTGAACTGTTTTCTGCTGTTCTTGATTTCATAATTACCTCATTAATGCTGTACAGGTGCCAAGACATGTAGTAAACAGCTGTGTTTAGTCTGTCCACATCTTATTTGCTAAATGGTTGAAAACTTACAACTTTTAATCAACATTTAATAGGTTTTTATCTAATGATGTTGTAGCAGTCCCTCCACAGGGCTGCACTGTTTCTTATACACAGAAGAGTCAAAGACCAAGACCTGTAAAATATGTATTAATTACTCAGTCAGGACCAAGGTGGTGAATACATTTCCTTCCTAACAGAAGGGTTGTGCAGGAGCAGCACACCTGTGGCTCATCAGACCCCAGAAATCTGCCACAGGAGTGCTTAATAACAGGTGATTTCTCCAGGGCCCTCCTCCCCCATCTCCTACAATCTGGCCTGGTGCCACAGAGGTTTTTTTCACAGTCCTACAACAACTGAAGTTCAGAAGTGAAGGATAACACTCAACCATTCCCAAATAAGTTTAAATATTTTTTACAAGTCTCCCTTCTCGGACTTCAATATTTTTATTCTACACCAATAATCTTGCAGCAGTTCCTTTTCTCATTTGACCTGTAAGAGGGGGTGTTCTGATCACCTCATTCCTATGGTTGGAATGTTGTTTCCTCATTCAAGTGGATAAATGTAGTGGTTATGCTATACCATTAAATAATGGATAGGGAAAAATGCAATCAGACTATGCCACCTGGTATTTCAGGGGAATAGGGCCTCTTAATTCTTTAGTCTGGGTGTTCCCAGGATGAGCAACTGTGGGGTCAATGACCGAGAAAGGACACAGCATTAAAACACTCAAGGTTTACAGTGTTTTAAGCAGTCAGACTACTGACCAGCAAAAAAAATGCATTACATTGTCACAGAGACAACTGATTAAAATTAAAATATATATATACACAGACTAATACAAACAAAACTAGATTGAATAGTTTAAATATGAAACTGACTTCATTAAAAAGGAACATTAAAAACTTTGCAGAGTATAAAGTGAGTCAAGATAAGTGTTATTCAAACAAAGCCAAAACCATCCTTTTGGATCCCATTGCTACTCAACCTAAGTCTGTTAAGCAAAAGTAGCTCTGTCCCAGAAAAAGAAAAACAAAAAAAAAGAAAATGTGCTTCCAGGTCTGCAGAATTTCTACAAAAATCCTTAGCTTTGTGGCAGTTCTTTTTTATTAAGGTGCTCTCGTCAATATAAAATGCAATTAATTCAGTAGTAGCAGTCTTCACAGTTAAGGAGCACACATTGTTTGCCTAAGTGTCCATCAATTGCCACACACTCAAGGGACATAGGATTTGGTCCAGACCTGAAACAGGGGGAAAGAAAGAAAATAATCTAGAAAAGAAAGAGAAAAACACTATGATATTTGATAATCACTATACATTATTAACCCTGTGATTCACCATGCATTTTGGATACAGTCATAGCCCTAGGCTTATAGCCATTAAATTTAACCAGATCTGTACCACATATTGTTCACTAGCTATTCCAGCCCTCACTACAGGGCTTGTGCAAAGTTATGAAACAATATTAACTTTTTGTTGGAACTCATTGTGACGATGTGATCATACATGTATCAACTGATATTTGATAGTTAGGTTTATAACAAACAATGCAGGACTTGTAGAGTGGCATTACTATATAATTACATTATCATAGGTATATACAGTCTCATGATAATCTAATGTTTATAATTTAAAAAATGTGTGCATGCTAAAATACTCCAGATCAAGGCCTATAATTATATATGTGATACTCTATAAATTTCAATGAGTCACAAAACAAATACACCTGCTCTGGGTTTGAATTTGTGGTGTATTAGAATAGGTTTAATGTTCATTGATGAATGATACAGAGACACACTGAGGCACTTTAGACATATAAAAGATGACATCAGTAATTTTTTACATCAGTTACATCAGTTACATTTATGTATGCACACTATTATAAAGGTAAGCTTTATGGACTTTTATGTGCTACTACAGTTTCACTTCACCTGAGTGTTTTCTAATTAATTTATGTTTCTCTTGACGATTCAGGGAATTTGCATAGCCATTCTATTTGTATGCCGTGGAATGGCCAGGAGAGCAAAAAAGACCCTATATGTAGTGGCTAAATGGGGATTAGCCCGGGCTCAGGAGGTCAGACGATGTCGGGGAGAAATCAATGCCCTCAGGCCGCGGAAGAGACGACCTGGTGCTAGGCGGGTCTCAAGGCATCTGAACTGTCGATGCTGAGCCAGGAGGAAAGAGTGACCTGGAAATATTTAGCCCCACACAAAGACACACTGGAAGGACAAGCAAAGCACAGGACGCCCAAAAAACAAATGAGCTACACAGCACTGGCGGGAGGAAAAACCTCATTTAACTGAAAGAAAACCTCCGGGAGTCCACAACTGAGAGCTACCCTCTCCTCCAGAGTAAAAACTTTTACTGAGGTAAACCTTTACGGGGGAGCAAGACAAAAAACTAAATAAACTAAAACTAAAAATAAACCTGGGAGACCAGGGCAACAAATCTCAGGAGAACAAACTCACAACAGATAGGAACCAAGAGTCCAGGGAAACAGGGGTCAGGGAGACCAGGGAACACGGAAACCAGGAAGTGAGGAAACCAAACACCAAGAAAAAAGTAACAACAAAAAATCAGTGAACAAAAAATAGGAAAACACCGCATACAGGACAAAAAAATAAGTTCAAAATTCTGTCAAGGATGCCGGGAGTGACTTCCCATGGAAAGCCAGGTATTCATACACGGATGTCGGAAAGGCATACCGCTGAATGACCCACTCACAGGCACGGAAGATGGAAGTGGCATCACACAACAAAAATAGGTGAACAGAAAAAAGCTCAACATTCTGTCCCAGGTGCCGGGAGTGACAACCCGAGAAAGCCAGTGATTCAAATGCGGATGTAGGAATGCATACCACAGAATAACCCGTTCACGGATGTCGGAAGTGGCATCCTGCAATTAGAAAAGGAAAACTGAAAAAAAAGGCCCAAAGTGATGCTGAAAAACAAAAAGCACCACTCGCGGGGACAAAGTATGGCTCAGCATTCTGTCACAGATGTCGGAAAAGGACATGCCATGGAATGGCCAGGAGACCAAAAAAGACCCTGTGCATAGTGGCAAAATGTGGGTTAGCCCAGGCTCAGGAGGTCAATGCTCAATGTTGAGCCAGGAGGAAAGGGTGACCTGGAAATATATAGCCCTACACACCTGAAGGACAAGCAAAGCACAGGGAAAATAGGAACAGGACAGAGTAGGAGCGCCCTCTAGCTGTAGAGGGCGTGTCAACACCTTCCTGTGGTCCAGCTATGGAAATTCATGTTTATCACTTTAAAAGGATGCTGGGACCTGACAAAGCAGTGCCTTGGTACAGCAGGCACAACGCTAAAATAATAAAAATTATGATATTGTGCGATATCATTAGGAAGAGTTGAGAAAGGCAATATGACAGACAAGAAAATAAGAGCTGAAGAGTGAAGATAAGTGTAACTGCATTCTATCTCAAACACAGCCAGTCTGGAATATGAAGAAAAGAGTTACAGTACACTGCAAAAAACAATCCCAAGAAAAGAAGAAATACGATGAAAACTAGAGTCGTCCCTCTAAATCTGTTTGGATTATTTGGCAGTTGTGATAAAGTATGGCAACAACTTCTCAAAGGTTCCATCATTTATAATGCAGCAGATATATTTAATTATGATGGAAAGGATACCCTAGAAGGCACTGCAACTGCTTAAGGAGATCTTGAGACGTGGCTGTGCATAGTTACTAGCTTTTTTTCTTTTGCTCTCTTCCTCTTCAGACGTTAATTTATAGTTGACTGAGGAGGATGGTATATAACGGTTGTGGAGAAGGCAAAACAGTTTATCTTGTGCTAATCAAGGTGAGAAATGACAGGCAAACAAGCAGTCAGGCTGGCCCTCCAATACCTGCCGCAGTATTTTGGTAGGCCTGAAAAGTAAAAAATGAAGACCCATTTCTTTTTTTTATTTTGTAAGTTAGAAGAACTTCAGAGACAAAACGTCTTGCTGGCAAACATATCTATCTTTGAAGAAACACTCATCCTGATAAAGGCATGTGTTGAACAAGATGTTGCAATGAATTATGATTGGGACTATAATTACTTTAACTGTTGGAAGCCCAAATGAACTAGTTTGGTTTTAATTTTTTTATGCTTACACACAAATTGGAGTTACTAATTATTTTTTATTTATACTCAGTCCTCTGGCAACAAATCCTATGCTTTACCTGCTTGGGTTGAATTTATACAAGCAAAAAAGCAGTTCCTCCAATTTAGAATGCTGCATTTGGAATGTCTCATCACCATCCTCTGGTGGCCCCACCCTCTTTTCAAATACCCAATATAGCTACCCTGTTACACGTGGTCTCAACCCAATAGCGAAGGAGACTGTATTCTGTATTACAAAACCACAAGAGGTTACATTGGGACAATTCTGACCAACAATCTGTTAGGGATTCCTGGTCAAAATCACAGCTAATACATACTCAAAACAAAAAATTCTGGACTAAAAAGCCCTGCCTGCTCTTTGAGCAGATTGAATTGTTTAGGAGTCCTCTTTCAAACTGAAGAGAAAGTTCATCTGTAGTGGCAACCTGAAACTCTTGAGGATGTATTTCTTACTGAAGATTGCACAAAGCAGTGGTTTTCACTGCTGCCTCAAAAAAACTGGGTTCAGTTCGGGACCTGGGGTGCTGTCTGCGTGGACTTTGTATATTCTCTCCAAATTTGGGTTTCCTCCCACAGTCCAAAGTCGTATTAGTAGGTTAATTTGCTTCTGGGAAAATTGATCCTGATGTGAGTGTGTATCTGTGTTTGTGTTAGTTTGCACCTTGAATTTGCCTGCTGTATCAAGCCTTGTGTCTGTTCCATGCCAGGTTAGGCTCCAGCTCCACATTGACTCTGAATTGAATGAAGCAGTTAAAAAGTGGAAGCTGGTGTTGGTGTGGTGGTTAAAGCACATGAAAAGTTGTAAAGGAAAGGAGGCCATTCTTTATTTTATAGTTTAATAGCCTAGCAAAACTAACATTTTGGACAGCTGGTTTTTAACGGTACCCAGAGTCTGGTCCTGAACCAGCTGGCTGGGCAGCCTGCTCCAGATTTGCAAATATTGGAAACAATTGGAAACAATAGAGTTGCCAATTCCCTGTGCTAAATAATTATCCATTTTGTTTCCAAATCGGACCCAGTGTCTTTGCTTTGCTACTGAGAATGATATGGGGAAAACTTCCAGAGAGATTTATCTCCCTTAACCTGTTAGTACAGTATATGACAGAAATCATTCTTATCATGCTTCTTTGAAGTCATTCTAAAGCTATAATATCCTTTTTTGTGATTTGCTGACTGAAATGGAATACAATATTCTATAGTTTTGACAGAAAGTTTGTGCACTTTTTTGGAATCATCTACTGAATGAGTATTCGTACTAAAAAACACAATCTGATTAAACACACAAAAATAACACACAAACAATTGTAATTTTTCTTGTCTGTACTGAACACATTGTTTGAAAATTCAGTGTCTATGTTGGAAAAAGTATGTGAACCTTTATATTTAGTAATTTGTGTTCTCTATACTGAAGTATTGTCTTGAATCTACATAAGCAGGCAGATCGCATTTGTGTGTAGCTTTCTTCATATTGGCATCACCCCTTACGATGTATGTTTCTACTACCAATGTGGATCACTTTGTACTTATTGGTGTTAAATTAGATTTCACCATGTGTTATCCCAAACCACGATCCAGTCTCTTCGTGCTATTTCTGTGTTTGCCACACCTCCTATTTTTGCATCTTCTTAAAATCTGACTAATTTAGGAATAAAAAATTTATTAGGAACATTATTGGAAGCTTTCTGGCAGTCCAGTCGCATCATGCCATATGCTTTACTTTTTATCTGCTAAACTGGTCCCTTGAGGTTAGCTCTGCTGCTTCACATCTCCATGGCTCTGTGTTCATTTGTGGTTAGCATGTTTTCCCTATAGCAGCACAAGTGTTCATCAGATGCTCTGTTTGTTCTCTCACAGTCCGAAAAGTGTCTAGGTTAATCAGTGTTTCTATATTATCCCAGAATGAACATGACCTGCAGGATGAATTCCGCCTTATACCTATTCCTCTGTCTCCTCACAATTTTGTATTGTAATAAGCTGTTGTTTTAAATGGATGGTTGGTTTAAGGAAGGTTTATAGGCAGTTCCAGACCATTGTTTGGCCCTGAAAGCAGTGAAAAGTCAATACAAGAAAGATGTTTTCTCTACTGTGACAAGTTCCAAGATAATCAGACAAGCACATGCGACTTTGCTGAATTTTAAGTCAATACCATCTTCTATATTAATTACAAGCCTGCAGCCTCCAAGATCATTTGAATAAAGGATGATTGTGGGCCTTTTGTGTGACTGAATGAGGAGCAATCTGTACCCTAAATACCAAACTCATTATTACAGATTAAGCCAAATTGATGAGAAGCTAAACAGATGGAGTAGATTTACTCTGTCTGAATAAAGTTCTTTCCCCCTTTTCAATTCTTTTCTCCCACAGGTAATAACAGGCTGTTGAACCACAAATGCAAGAGGAGTACAATTCATCCTGAAGGTCACAGTCTGTAATTTAAAGATTAGGGGATCTCTATGAGCTGGATAAACAGATAGCTGTCTTAAGAAAGGGGTCTTTGTCTCAGGCATTGATGTACTTCTTGTCTTTCGTGTAGACAGAATGCTTGAAGTGCTTTTTGTGATCATTGTAGCTTCACTCAGAAAAGTTAGAAACTATGGCTGAAGCATCTTTTTACTTCTGTGGCAAGTCTTAAAAAATGAAAACAACACTACAACAAGATATTATAGTGAAAAATAGTTTCTTGCATTTAAAGTATGTACTTTACTTCAAAAACATCATTTGTGTTAGTGGGCTAAGATAATTGGTGAACCTTACTGTATAACCTTACTGTCTGAAATGAGTCTTTCATACTGTATATTAATAAATAATTATTTTCCCAAATTCCTTACAAACATGATGTCTGTACATTTCAGAAAAGTTTGCATTCTTTTTTACAGGCAGACAATTCCAAAAAAGGTAAAATGATGATTACTGTTATCAGTAAGTGAAAAGTGAAAAAATGAAAAAAATCTATCTTGTGTCTACTATACAAGAAAAGATTTTTATTACACAACTTTCCACAGACCAGAGACTTTGGGATGAAATGTCTGTATTTATTATCCCATCATACTAAGAAATGCAAATTAAAGACACACATTTAAAAAAAATGTTTTACTTTTTTTTAAAACAACATGATTTTTGCAAGAACAAAGAACTGTTTTGAAAAATAATCTTAAATACCACAGTTTCCTTTAAGAAAATTAATATCATAGAATATCATTAGGTCCTGAATATTTGTTATATTGTAGGTGTTTCTAGTACCTGTAAATGGTCAGCCTCTTCTTTGTGTCTTCTTTGCTAATACTACTGTATTTAATCTAGAATTCAATCTAGTACTCAGTCATCAGCCTGACGAATGTTAAAAATATGCATTTAATAAATCAGCATTTACCCTTTCATCATCTAGAAGTTTCCTATTATAATCCTGGATCTATATTTGCTTTATTTCATATTATTTTGTTATTATAATACTGACAAAGGCTTTTATTATTTATTTCACCACTACTTGTAATATTCATTTCTATGTTTCTCTTGCTTCTTTTGAATAGTAGCACTTAAAATCAAGCGCAACTGATTTTTTGATGTCTTGATTTATACAAAGAAAACTAGTCTAAAATGACGATGAAAACAATTAAATTAATCTGTCCCAAAGTTTAGCCATGACACAAAACTACTCCAAATTAAATGATCTTTCAATGTATGGGAAATGCTGGAGGCAATAAGATTAACAGAGAAAAAAAAAGTTTTTAATAAGGGCCACCAGGGTTAAGGAGGTTAACATGAGAATATTATTTCAAAATATGTCTGTATACAGAATTTATTTATATGAATGTGAAGAGTAAACTGTTTACCTGTCATCAGAATTTAATATTCCACTATTTCTACACATGAAGAAAGCTGTATTTGGAGCTCTTGCCCTAGAGAGGCTCTTGTGGTAGGTGTCAGACTGTAACTCATTTTGCATTCCATATTAACAAGCTGGATTGCGTCCTAAAATGTTAAAGCGAAATTTGAATGATATTATCAAGCTATAATATAATCCATCAGTGGTTAGCATTGATGCCTTGCAGCGCTGGGGTCCCAGGTTCAATTCTTGGGGTGCTATCTGCGTGGAATTTGTGCACCCTGTGTTTGTGTGGGTTCCCTCCAGGTGCTCTGGTTTCCTTCCACAGTCAAAAGACATACTGGTAGGTTAATTCATTTTAGGGAAAATTGGCTCTGGTGAGTTTATTTTATGTCTATGTGTATGTCTCAGTATGCACTGTGATGGACTGGCATGCTGTCCAGGGTGTATCCCTTGCACCTGTTGCTTGCCAGGATTGTAAGGCGTGTAAGCCTATGTGCTGTATGTAGACCTTATAGAATGTATAGGCCTTAAAATGTACATTTTAAGTATAGAGAAAATACATATTAATGCTAACAATAAGTTTTATGCACCATGGACAATAACCATATCCATTCGAGGACATTGTATCTGTAATGTGCAAGTGATTCTATACCAGGGGTCTGCAACCTTTCAGAAGGGTCTTGCCAAGAGTTACTTTAGCTCATGCACTTGTTTATAAGGATTTGTGTGCCATTGATACTTTTGTAATGCCAAAAATAATAATATCCCTACTTAAATTTTAATAAAAATAAAATTAAAATATAATACTTTCTAAAATTAATAGATTTATGTGCATTTTATGTGTGATCCTTGCCCTTACTTTCCCTTTCTGAGGTCTCCAATCTTGGGCTTTTAGCTTGACACTTTAAGCAGCATGCAAGCCTCTGAGTATTCAGTTGTTAACCGGGTGAGGAATGACCCAGTGATACTGTATGTTGATCCAAATGCAGAGAGATCTGAAAATGCCACTTTCTTCAAACAGTCATATTTCATTGGCAGGGACTTCCAACAGGTCAAGACGGAGATACTGTGACTGCTTTCAGTAGCCTCAGGTGTGTTTGAGAGACCCAGGAACTTTGAGTTCCACAGAAATGAGTAAAGACACTGCTTTGTTTTGCATACCTCACTATGGCCCATTTAATAGACAGCCTTGTCAGTCTCATCTTTGAAGTGTTTGTTGTGTTTTGTTTGAAAATGTCCTTGGACACTTGATGTGTGAGAAAGAACCCTCTCACAACATAGAACACAAACAGTTCAGTCTTTATAATGAACAAATCCAAAGAGCTTTCATTAGGGTACTGTAGCATGCTGTGGAGAATTACAGAACAGTCAAGCATAGTCTTTACCTTTTTTAACTTTCATTGCACGTGCTGTTAAAATTTCCTTTGTGTGCCAAGAATGGCACATGTATGACAGGCTTACAAACCCTGTTCTGTTCCTTGAAATACTGCACACTGCATGCCCTCTGGCTGACACTGTCGTGTGTCTGTTAGCACTCTCTAGGGTGTGCCATCATTGTTTCCCATATTCCCATTGGTGCACGTACAGTACCAAATTTCATTACTCCATGGTGAACTGTTTTTAGGATTTAACAGTTTTAACTGTTAAAATAGGCCAATTAACTTTATAAGCACAATAAAGGTGCAAGGTTTCTTGGGATTTTCTTACAAAATACTAGCCTAAGACATGGTTTGAAGAGGTCTGAAAATCCTCAAAGGAGTCTTTCAAAGTCAAAGTCAACTTTATTGCCAAACTACCCTTCGGGTTGTTACGAATTTTTGTGGCATGCTCAAAGTAACAGATACAAAAAAAGACTGATATAGCAAAAGAAGAAAAATAAAAATAAATAACATACACATACAGTTCTGTATCATATACAACTAACAATATGATACTACAGTGCTGTATATCACAATGAAAATAAAATACACAACTTTAATAAATAACCTTCTTGTCAAGGGAAGTAGCTCAAACAGGGGACATGCTGGGTGTGAGTGGTCACTGATCATTTTTTTTATTTAAACATGTTGTGTATATGGGACTAACAGATGGTCAGTCACAGTCAATTAGTTTAGAAGCTGTATACACTGCTCTATTACTCTCCTGAGTGACGAAGCTCCCAAACCAGACTGACACAGATAAGGCTAATATGCACCCAATTGCTGCTTTGTAAAAACGGGCCGTGGCTTCTTGAGACACACCAAATATTCCGAGCTGCCTGAGAAAATCGAGTCTCTGATGGGTTTTCTTCACCATCAGGGTACATTAGTGTCCCATTTCAAGTTGGAGAAGATTGTTGTGCCATCAAAGTTATAGGTGTCTACCCTCTCCACTATCTGACCATCGATCACAAGAAATTGTAGTTACTGTAACTTCTGTTATATCTAAAATCAAAAATTACCTTTTACAATTTTACTTTGGTTGCATAAACATTGTGCTTGAGATTGTTTTGACTGCACCAGCTCTCTAAAGCAGGGATTTACATCCTATACAGAGATTTGTTGTTTTGGTTATTAGCCCTGCCAGGGTAAAATTATCTGCAAACTTGATTACTTTCACAGATTCGGTAGAAGATACACAGTCATTAGTATACAAGAAGTACATAAGATGTGAAAGACTGAAGCTTTGGGGGGGGGGGCACCTGTATTTAAAACCAGTAGCTGTGAGAGCTTCTGGTGTACTTTGACCACCTGAATCCTACCTGATCTAGAATCAAGAAAAACATACTGTAGCTTCATTTATACCTATGTCAGTTAGCTTATAAAAGAGCCTCTGGGAGCGTATTGTGTTAAAGGCTGAGCTGTAGTCTATGAACAAGACCCATTGGTACGTACTAGAGGTCTCAAAGTGGAGTCACAGTCACAGAGAGACTCAACAGATGTATGTCTAGCTGGACGGATACGTCTGATGGATACATATGAGCTGTTCATAATGGCTACTGAGAAAGCTACCGGCCTTAAATCATTTTACACATTACATTTGTTTTCTTTGGCACTGGTATAAGAAAAGCGGACTTCAAACAAGCAGGAACCCCACATTGTTACAATGACATATTTAATACCTCAGTGCGGACGGGTGCCAGCTGATCTGCACATGATTTTAAAGTTGCAGCTGAAACATGATCTGGGCCCCCAGCTTTCCTGACATTTTGTTTGCGAAGCAGATGTCGGACCTCATACTCACAGATGTTCACAGATTTCTTATAGTTAAGAACATTAACTTCTGAAAGACATCTGTATAATGGTTATAGGGTTTTCTATGTTTGTTTCTGATTTGCATAGGTTTCTGGTTTGCAAATCTAGAATCCAGAGACACACTGAATGATTTTTACCCATGTTAATTAGCTTTTCTCAGGGAGCGAATCTCAGGGAGAGCCATTCTGGAAATTTCAGTATTGGTTTCACTTAGGAACAATGCAGACCAGAGCAATAATGACACTGGTTTCCTTGTAGTAAAACACTGTACTGTAGTGCTTGAGGTAGATACATTTTCATATTTTTAAATCCTCTAAATTGCTGCCTAGAGCACAGTATTTCACAAGAACTATGTGAGATATAAAAAGACATATGGAAAATGACAGCGATGTATTAATATATTTTTTCCATTGGGCATCACTGTGACCTTTTTGCAATTCGAGAGAATTGGCTGGACTGGGCTGAGTTAATTTAAAACTACATCTGAGAAGAACAGTTGGATTTTCTATTACTGATTAAGTCATATGCTTAAATACACATGGGTGATTCTGAGCTGCAGGAAGCTGGGTGTTTATGCAAATTTTTCTATGTTCTCATCAAGACAATGTGGGAGAGGAATAAAAAACAAACTGCATCTTTGGGTATATATGTATATTGGCAAAAAAATCAAGGGAAGTAGGGGCGTTATGCTTAAGCATTACAACATTCTAGTAATACCTAATTTTAAATTTTATGCTTAGTTTTTGTCTCCATACTACAAGAAGGCTTATAGCCTTTGAAACAGTTCAAAGAAAAGCATCAAGAATGATTTCTGGACTCTCGGGATTGTCGTATACAGAGCGATTAAAGGAGCTGAAGTTCTTCAGTGTAGAACAGAGAAAACCGAGAGGAGATTTGATTCAAGTCTATAAGATCTTAAAGGGTATAGTATAGTAGGGTCAGCTCAGGGGACTCTGTCAAGACCGTGCTCTGGGATCCTTCCAAAGAAGGACAAACAATTCACTTAGTTACTAAGCTACCAAATGCAGATAACAGTCAAGCAAAGATCAACTTTGCATGGAAGAATGGGCAAAACATATACTATTACACTATGTAAACCTGATAAAGACCTAATAGAGACCTAACATATTAACATAAGTAATTTCTGCCAAGAAGTTCTGACATAACCCATTAATAATTTTCACTTGTATATGTTCTGTGCAGGTTTTGGAGACATTCAAACTCCCTCGCATACAGTATAACAGTGTTCAATTTGATTATTTGAATTTGAATTAAATCAATTCATTTAAAAAATATTCAACATTGTTTGTAATTTTATTTACAGGGGGTGAATGATTTTCTGAGGCCCCGTAGATAGATCTAGAGCAGAAAATTATAGTTTACTAGAGTGTTCCTTGAATTTAGTATTACAACCATGTATTTTACTCATTTCTGCAAAGCCTGTACCCTCACAAATACTTGCCCTTATCACTGTAATCTCTTCACAAGCATAACATTTACCAGGAACGAAAACACAGAGAAAAAAAGAAAAGCAACAATGATAATGAACGTGTTAGCTGACGTGTGAGGATAGTGAACTGAGGCCAACGTTACAAAAACGCATTTGCTATGCAAATCCTGCTTCGCTCAGCACATCCATATTCCCAAATAAGAGTAAGGTTCCATTAAATATTGCATGAAATGTAATTGAATGGAACAGGAGTGAACCATTAAAATTAATAGCGTGTTTGTGTCTGTAGAATATTTTATGGACCTGATTGTAATGGAAATGATTAACTAGCAGAGGCTGCCACAGGTTAGTAGCAAAGACTGGTTTATTGTTTGCACTGGTTTCTACGCTAATGTTGAATATTTTATGGACATAGTTTAAAAGGGGCAGCACTCCAAACATAATGTGCTGCAAAATGCAAATGGGCGGACTGACAAAAATATAGAAATATGGACGCCTCCTAACTGAGAGAGCCAGGTGCAGATGTGAAATTATTTGATGTTCACAGTTGAAATAGTGAAAAAAGATGTGAAATACCAAAGGGAAGATTGCCTTACATACAGTGTACTGGTATTTTGAAGATACCATAAAACAATTTGTGAATGAGATTTTACATGGATTCCCTACTTCTGGCATTGGTTCAGCCTGTCTGAGCATCAGGAGTGAACATCCTGTACTGGTCCCATATGGCATTTGTTTACATTGTGCTTGATGAAGGGAAAAGAGAAATTTTCTGACAAGAGTTCTGTGCAGCCAGTGGTGATGGCAAGACTCCTTAATCACTGAGTCAGGATCCAGAAGGAGCGCACTGGAGTGCAAACGGAACCCGCACAGCCATCCCTCACCCAGCAACGAGGACAGAGGGAGAATACTCCCTCTCTCAAGCTGTGCCCTTGTGTTGGATGCCCATTTAGGAGACAAGACAGCTGCACCACAGAGGCATGCTTTCACGAGTGCAAACATCCATGTACTTGCACATGTGAGCAAGGAAACAACAGATGCTGCCCTAGCCTTTGTCAGATTTGAATGTGATTAATGGAGCTCTGTGCCATAATTGCTACTACAAGAGCATTTTGGCTTTGTAATGTAGAGACAATTATATTAATTATTTATATGATTTTTTAGTATATATTGCTTGTAACTGTGTATTATATAGCTATGCAAATAGTGTATATGCATGGCATACTTTACAGTTTAAAATAATTAATCCCTTTCCAATATCCTTTTTTAGTGAACTGTAGATGCACACTTTTAATCAAAACTTGAATGTTCAAGCTGAACACTTTTGTGAGTGAAAGAAATTAAATAGCAGCTAAAACCCAATATAATATATGTCAGCAATTACAGCTGCAAGACTTTTAGTCTTTATCAGAATTACACACTACACATTCTTGTTTGTTCAAGCACTGTCAAGTGGGTTGGCGTTGGTGATGGACAGCAATTTAACAAAAGCAGTTAAACAAAATTGGACATCACTGGGAGGCATTAAATATTTTTGCAAGTAGCTGTACAGTATATATATGTATACTGTATATATAAAGAAAATGCCTTCAGGGTCTTCATGAAACATACAATTTTATTATAACTTATTTTATTATTTTTATGTTATTATAACTTTACATGAGACTTGTGTAAACAACACATATACACATCTTACAACCATAGATATGGTCATAATTACCCAGACAAAAAACACTTATTAGGACTAATGCTATGAATACCACTATCATATTATAATATTCTTATTTCGTTACCATAACATCATGTGATTTTAGCAAAGGAAAGAGGGAGAAGGAAGGTTTGAAAACTGAAGAACAGCACTACAGTACCTTATATTTCAGGGCAAGTTAAACCATACTATGTTTCTTTCAAAGGACAAAGTACAAGACACTGATTGAGTAAAATATACAGTTGTACTATATTAGTTTTTTGAACGTTTGGACTTCCCAGCTTGTCTTATATCATTGAAAACATACTCTACTAGAACCTGACATTTCAGAGTATAATAACATCAGAATTTTTTGAGGGAGCTTTATTTTGCAAATTAACTTAAAGGTATACAGTTGCAACCTCATTTTTGTGCCTTTTCTATTGCCCAGCACCTTATTTTGAAAATAATTAAGGAATTTTAATTTGAGGATCTTTTAGGATTTAAACCTTATGATTAGCATACATTTCATGCTCATAACTCAAATTATAGTATTATCTCTCAAAAAAACAGCTCAACAAATCTAACTTTTCCTTTATTGTGAGTGGTCCACATGATATGAAGTATTATTTTTTAAGAAGTGCCATATTTTCAGGTGTACCTAATTTTATTTTCAGTGGTTGACATGCACTTTGAAGGTGCATTTCTACTGTACCATGCTAGAATACATGTATACTTCCACGATGAAAAAACACATATCAAGGGTAGCTTTTTATTAGTAGATTCTAATAAACATCTCCAAACATCTGCTTTCTATCAGTGCATTGCATACAATTTAAGACACATTTTATAGTTTAGTGAATACCATGTGAATATAATAGTCCTTATTGCTGTCACTCCACATCAGTTGAATCTGTTAAAATGAACTTTTCATCTTTAGAATATGCTAATGCTAATGTTTTAATTAAAATGCATGTGTTAACACATTAAGGTTTTTTCTTTCTGATATGTTTCATCAAGGGTTATGATTATCGCATTTATTGGCTTGAGCCTTTACACAAGCAGCATAAGAACCTGTGATGAATGAAGCCTTTGTACACCCAGATACAGGGATTCAAATCTTAGGTTTAGCTGCGGTCAAATTGACCCAAATGACTGTTCTGAAGCAATCTGCTCTGCTGTATTGGTACTGTAGCTGCTTTGAAAATTCTCTCCATTTTTCTGCATTCCATTTTTATTGTACATTTGCTTTATAGAATCAGAGCTGTTATGAATATATTATACAACAAAAATTGGAATATGAAGCACATTACATATGAAATGAGTAAGATGACAGCAGAAAGAATGTTACCTTGGCAACTGGTGTGTTACAATGTAAAATAACGGCTTTGGTCTTTCTTTGTATTTTTAATTAATGGCTGTAAATTATTTGGTAAATAACGCAATGAATAAACAGAGTTAGGGCAGGCGTGTAATTGTTCAACTAACTGTAATGTCTGGGGGTTGTAGGAGGTAAACAGTTTTCTGTTGGTGTGAAATTCAAATGCTCATTGCACTCTGCACACATTGAGTGCATCCTTGCTATCTGGTTGTCCAATATGAACAGAACATTTAAATCTGCTTCTTTTGCAAGGCTACCCACCTGCGATAACATTAATTGCAATTTCCTCCCGCATTGTTCCAGCACCAGATAAGTGCCTAGCATTGCTGGTTAACAGTAATCACCCTCATAATTATAGAGATGACATTTACATTCCAGGCTATTGCAAATCCATTAGCTTGCTCTGTCTGCAGTCACCTCCCTGATTCCAATTATTCCTGCCCAGGTTGTGTGGATTTTCTTGTCATAAGAACACAGGAAGCAGAAAGCCGTCTTTTAATATATGAATGATTGTAAAGCTGTGTTTGTTCATGATCCTCAGTGGCCACGGCTCATGTGTCTAGGCTTAGGATCTCACATCTACAGTTTACAGTGGTGCATACTGTTTATGATGCAACACTTGAATACCTTATTGCCTTGATCGTGTAAAATGGGTGAGCTATTTCTTGCACAAAAGTGACTCATCTTTTGCACTCTAAAATGTTCAATCATGTAAAAATAAGACAATTTACAAACAACAGGAGGCAACTTGGCCCTTCCAAGATTTAGTTACTAATAACTTATTTATCTGAGTATCTCATTCAGTTGTTTCTTGGGCAATTTATTTGAATTCCCACAACCCATTGCGTAAGAAGTGTCTCTTGTTCTTTGTTTCCAACAGTGCTCTGCAACTAGTGGTGACGGTGAGATTCAAAAATGCTATTCTCTTTATTTTCTACTTGTGTCTTCTCAATTTACCATTAAATGGGAAAGTCTGCTGGGATGGTTTTTGAAGATTTTGTACAGTAAAATTAAATCAGGTCTGCTCAGTCTTCTCTATTTTTTTTTGCCCTGTCAGTGTAAAATATTCTTTTTAGCCCTCATATTGATTTGGAAGCTGTTTTCTGGACTAACATATATACAACGGTGGAATATAATTAAGGATTACGCCAGGAATCTGTATTAAGACCACTGCTGTTTTTAATTTATATACAGTGAATGATCCAGATTCAAATGTGCTTAGTAAACTAGTCATGTTTGCAGATCAAAATTAATCAGTTTTAAGTTGAAACATATGCATCATTTGAAGTCTACCATTTACAATGTTAGCATCGATGTTTTATGAAGAGGCTTTTCAGATTCCTTCTGAAAATGTAAAATAACCATTTATTATTTTTTTGTTAATCTTGTTGTCCCTATTGAATTTTCCCATTGCATTTTAAAATTAAATTAAAATGTAAAACTCACTTCATTAACAATCTTCTGTTACATTTTCATTATATAAATGGTTAACTAGCTATCAGAACAAAACTTCACATTAGAACTTAAGAAGATGCTTCAATAGGAAGGACCTATACAAAGAAAACACATCTACTGTACGTTCCAAAGTGTGGGAGATTTATAAGGCAAATTGGCTAGAAATACAGCATGTGCTAGTTTATATGAAACATCTAATGGAAATCCTGTCTGAATAAACTAAACAGTGTGAACACAATAAGCTTAAGGCCTCCTACTTTCTAGCCTTTTTATGATCATTATCTCTAGATATTCAGCACAAATTGATCTGCCTTGGATTTAAGAAATTATTACAACTTTCTGCATATTCTATCCCTATTAAAAAGCTACTTCTGAAATCCTGTCGTCTTCTAAGACTTATACCAAAAATATGTTTGAAAAACATCTTAGCTCCAAATCCCTATTAATTTATTAATATGTTCTTTATGTATTCATGAATTTCTTTTTTTTTATACTAAGCTGTGAACCAAGGTCATGGCAGAAGAACATTAAGATTAAAAGAAAAAGAAATCTAATTTGTGCAGAGGGCTTGAGGGAGGAAGACTCCGTAATGAAAAGGCCCTGAATAAAATAATTCAAACTCCTCTCTAATTATCACTTGGGCTCATCTTTCCCTGGGATAAACTCTGTATTTAGGTGAATCAAAGGACCTAAGTAATGGTTTTGACATTATAAAGAAATGTAGTGTAATGTTGTGGGTGAGTATTCCAAAGTATCAGCACTTCAGTTATAAACAGGACTTAGTTTTAATTAGTAGCACACCTTTACATGTCACTGTAGTAGGGGATCTAAAGGATATGACATAATTGCTATGATTTTACAACTAGAAATGCAACTATAGCCAATTGCTACCATTTAGAACAGACTTTAATTGCAGTAGCCAATATGCCCACTAGTAAAAGACGTAAATGAGTTGAATGAGTTGAAGTGAGTAGATGAAGTACAGTAAGTAAAGATGAGAAACTCTATAACTGGGAAGTTTAAAAAGAAAGAATAGTTGATGACAACTATTCTGGTAGCGTGGTGGCAGTAGCAGAAAAGCAAAACAGGACGAGCACAATAAAGTGAAGCTTTTATTTTCAGTGAGACAAGTGGTGAAAAATAACCAAGCTGAATATTTAAAATGAAGATAGGAAAAATTGCTGTAAGGTAGGGTGCAGAAAGGGTTTTGTGTTGACTTGTTTACAAAACTCAGACGGCTCCATCCACAGATACAAAAATATACACAACAAACTTTATATAATACAGTAGGACTCATTGAGGAACTGGAGGTGAGAAGTGACCTCACCCCGCTTTGACATCTAGACAGTGTATATGCTGTAGAAGAGGACCTGGGATCTTGATGTGGTAGAGTTGTGTGCCGTCTAGGAAGAGGTGAGTGTTCTCTGAGTCTTGCACAGCTGTGATTGAATCTCAGCAGGGGCAGAGGAGAGCAGCGCTAGTCAGTTCTACTCATGATGTAAGCAGTCCAAAGCACCTACTGTAGGTATTTGTTTAGCCATTATGGCCATTGAAATATGTGAAATATGAACCATAGAACATAAGTGCCAAATTTATGGAAGTAAATATAAAACTGGACTGAAGGCATTGCTTTATCCAAAGAGTTGAAACAAGTAACTCAGCCATGTTCTTGTAGCTGATACCCTGCCTTATTTAAGAAACAGTCAGTTGAGCCAGATCCTTGTTGGTTACTAACTACCAATTTGGCTAAATGCATTAAATGGTCTTCCCTTATTTGTAACCATTTTTTTGTTCTTAATAATATGCATTTAGCAAAATGTTGAAATTTACATTTTTTGTCATTTAGTACAGAAATGCCTGTTAAGTGTTTTGCATTTAGTCCAGTTGTTGTGTAAAAAAGGTAAATGAAAAAAGGCCAAAGACCTTCTTGAATATGAACAGGAAAAATCAGAATTCTTAGCTTAGTACAAAGGATGCAAAAATAAAGCAAACATCTTTTCCTGGGTGGTGAATTTAGTTATTTCTTGTCCACACCACAAGTTGCTTTGGAAGGAGACCAAAGGTGAGCAGCCAGAATAACCCAAGGCCTACAAGGATATTTCTTGTTCAGGCTGGCTTTAAAAATATAATGGTTGTCATGCTAGAACAGATTACGCTTGTTTTAAAGAGATTTAAAAAAGTTAAGCTCAAGCTGTCTTTGTTGACAGTGCTTAGTACATGTTATTACATTTACAGTAACCATGCGCTGTTTTGTACTTTGCAATTTAGAGTACTGTAGTTTGGAAAAAGAATACCAAAGCTGAATTTTGTTTCAGATTTCTTCTGCCAAAGTTAAACTTTGCACCAGAAACATCATAAACAAGATATTAGGGGAAGATAGATACATAATTACATTGTTTTTCCAATTAAAACTGGCACCTTTTCTACACATTTCTACTCCACTACGTACACTTAATTCAAAATCTCTTTTATTTTTGTTTTCTAAGGCATTGCATATCCAGTTGTGGATATTGCTCAAAGCTTATTGAGAAGAAGCATTGATGTTGAATGGAATTGTTTTATTAGTTGGAAAAAGAAACCAAAGCATGATTCCCCTGTGCACACTGTTCTTTGAAAGTGTTTTAGTTGTGATTCTTGCTGGGACACACAATTAAAATGTAAAGAACACTCACTGTAGAAGAGAGACTTACTGTACTGTATGTAATAAGATGATACAAAACAAGCACCAAATGGCTCTTTTGATTTGTTTAGTAATGTAGCAGTTCTGTACAGCATGCATTATTTTTGCAATTTCTGAAATTAAGTGTAAAAGAACCATCCAAATGGGTTATAAAAAACCCTGTACAATTTGGATATATACAGTAATTGGAATCATCAATTGTTTATCCAATGGACTTTGCCAACACTGCCATTGTATCATCACTGCATGGAAGAGAAGCATTCCACTTTCCTCTAAAAAGGCCACTAATCATAGCCATCTACTATTTTTACAATATAAGTCCCACACAGTTCTATTTTCATTGATAGCAGGAGGGATGCAGCTTCACTGACTATTCTAAAAGTGTATTCAAAGCTTCCTGGCAATTCAAATGGCTTTGCCAATGGTACCCTGTCCAGCAGAAGCCTATTCATCTCCCGTAGAGCTTTGGCAATGATCCTTTGCTCCTTTGCATCCTGATGATAATGGCTTAGCCAGTGATGTTGCCTTGGCTCAACATGTTGATACCAGGAGTATATTGTACAGGAGAATCATGTAAGTTAACTTTTCAGTTGTCAGCCTGCAACACAGCCTGCAAAATACAAAAATGTCTGCAATACACATTAAAATGAGACACAGAGACGCAGGCAAGATGATCTACTCCCTTAAGAAATACTTTTTAAAAAGTAATTGTACTCTCAAAGAGCTTCTGTTTGATCAACCAGTTCAGTATTATAGATGAAACGGCATCCCCTCATTTGCAGAAATGCTTATTTTCTAAAACAATTTCACGTGTACTGTAGTATATTGAGTACTTCATAATTCATAACTGTTTTGCAATACCCTTGCAAAAGCAGGCTCACACCCTTGTGTCGCTATGGCAACCATCTGCAACTCCATACAGGCTGAATGCTATAAGAACTCAATATGGGCATTCATCAATACGGCCTGCCTCTGATTAACAAGCCTTAGTCCCCGGCTCAGTCACTGGGCTTGCTTCCTTGCTTCGCTGTGCTCTGACCTTTGCTTGTGCTCACGACTTTACTCCCACATGCCTCGCCACTCGTTTGCTCCCTGTGTCCCTTGCTTGCTTCTTTGACTTTGCCCTGTGCTACAGACTGAGCTTCCCCTGTCGTCAACGGGTCTCCCAGAGCCCAGCAAGTGGGTTCACTGTCCAGCTTCTGCAGCCACTGACCTCACCAGGTCAGTGCGCATCATTACATGTTTATCAGAATCTCAACATTAAGAGAAGAGAACACCCACTTCCATATTATTAATATATGCATATTATTAATTAATTGCATTTTCATCTCAAAGCACTCTGCATATGAGAAGGAAGCCATTTTTATCCAGCACTGGAGTGCAACACCCACTTGGACCCAAGGGAGCCAATCTGCACCGGCAGCCACACCATAAAGCAAATTAGGAGGAATAGCGAGGAATTATCTCACCAGTCCAATTAAGGCAGAACTTTAGGAAGGAAAGAATGTGCAGGTCCAGAGTGTATTTGAACCAGGATGCTGAGGTTTACACCCCTGCTCTTCCAAACAGTGCCATAAGAGATTTACTGACAATATAATTAGGACCTTTGTTTAATGTCTCATTAGAAGAACAGATTATTATTTATGAGCTGTCAAGTTCCATATGTTGTCATATGGAGAATGAGAATAGTTTATGCCTAACTTACATAAGCAGATGATAATATATATTTGCCTGCAAACAGTAAGAGATATACTTACCTTTTTTTCTAGTTTATTAGGAACATTTTAGCAATAAAGACACTATTAAATTTGTGCAGTACAGTGCAGTTAATTCTTTCTTAACATTTAACATGTTTAATTAGATATTATTTTATTAAGAACTAGAAATAGAAAACCAGTAATAACATAAATCAATTATTATGTTACTATTACTTATTCCAACTTTTATCTAAGGCTTTGAGGCTTTTATCTAAGGCAGCTTACTCTTAATAATGCATTTGCCTTAAATATAATCGAGCAGCAGAAGGTTACAGTTAAAACCAGGAAGTTAGCTCTTAGTGCAGGAGCTCTTATGGTTTGGAGAAGATTCACAAAGTACTTGTGCAATGATGTTGTTAGTTTCTTTTTCTCTTTATTGGTCTTTTACATCTGTCAGTATGAACGTCTTGTACAGTATTATGTCAGGCTGGTCTGCTACATATTTCGGTTGATTAAAATCTCTAGCTGATCGCAGATGGAAAAGGAGATAAATACTTCGATTCATTTTTTCTCTCCTTTAAAGACTTCAATGAAGGAGATACACTGTGTACTTTACCCTCATTATAACAGTCTCCTTGGAGGATTGTAGTTGCAGAGCTTTAATGAGCTAATCTTGATAATGAAGGGGGCTCAGAGCTACTGATGCCACTATAGGCAGACATATACTTAACACCACCTCTGCTTGACACAAAAACAACTCTTAGTTTAACCAAGAGGGCACAACAGACAGATTTTTTGGCTATAAATAGATGCTTGTTTTTTGTGACTTACACCTACTTGTCCCTACTTTTTTATATTTTGTGAGAAGAACACCATTAAATGCATTCTGAACACTGGAGATACTTCTTTTAATGGGTTTGCTGTTCATTGTTCTTGCAACAAAACTTATTTTGTGACCAGGAATTGGTTCCATTCATTTCAGTAATAGTGGTAACATTAAGGACACCTTCTTACTGTACTCACACTAGTCCAAGCCAGGCCATACTGGTGTCATATGATGTCATCTTTATGTTTGTGTTTGGTTTTTGTTCTATAGTGTTTAATGGCCTGAAAATGAAATTGCAGTACAGACTCTTCTGGTCACTCCATCTGTGCCAGCTGGTTATGGCCCTGATCTGACCAGAGGTGATTTCGTTACAAACCACAGCCAGCGCAGTAAGTAAAATCTGGACTGTTGCATCATGAAAACTAGAAAATAATTCATATTTAGTGTTGTGCCCCGGTCATCTGCCAGGCTGTCTTGCAGCAAACATTATAGAAAAAGACCAACCATTGTTCACTTGATTCCTCTCAACTCATTAGACAATACTCAAACCTTAAAAGACTGTTGAGCATGTTGTTCTCCCTCCTGCCATCCCTGCAATCCCTCCTGCCATTCTCTATCAGGATAGCACAAGACAGTTCAAGTTTCCTGTTGTCTCTGAGACAAGAACACATTGTTCTGTATGAAAAATTAGCACAAATGTCTGCATAAAATGGATTACAATTCTGGTCTGCCAGCTGTTTCATAGATATTTAACTTCCTCTCACTCAAGTGTTTCTTGGCTAAAAATGCTGTGGAGTTTCTAAGTTTTTCTCATTTACTGGCATTCTGCCTATAACAGTTTATAGTTGTGTGTTTAATACAGAACGTTTGCATATTTCCCAAGGTTTTACTATGGCTCAACCATTCATTTTCTATGGTTTCCTATGCAGTTGGTTTGCTACTGTTTTGCTATGTTTTACTAGCTTTGATTATGCTCAGAGCACAATAAACCATGCTAAAACTTCACGTCCTGTTGTAAATACTGTACACCATTGTAAAGTGGTAGAAGGACATACAGTATATATATAACATTTATCTAGGACCATTTACAGTACTTTCTCATAAACACATATTACTCCCTTGGTTTTGTAGTCAAACCACCTACTGTATGTTCACAAGCAAGGTGTACTGGCCAAGAAATCAAAGCCTATGATTGAGGAAGTTCTGACAAGACCCCAACAATCAATCTATTTTGAAATGTTAATTGATTGAATCAGATGATTTGGATCACAATAAAATAATGCCATATCGGTAAATATGCTCCAGTGTGCCTCAGACTTACTTTTTTTTCATTTGACCAGGAGAGTAAGCTGCAGGCCATCAGCATCTATCTTTTGCTGAAAGCCTCAATTTCATGTTAAAACACTTTCCAGTATGAGCAGAACATCTGAGAGACTAATATAACACCCAGCTACAGTATATCTCTAATGTTTTGCAGAAATATTATGCTAGTCACAGTTTTGAAGCCTGTTGCAAATTGAAAGCTAACTTCATTGCTAATTGTGCTGTTTTTTTTAAATCTGACAAAATTGAATTATGTTCCATAAACTGATGTTGTTAAATAAAACATATACTGTAAGTGGAGCCTCCATATTTGTTGTCACCTGACAAATGTTCATGATCATTAACAGTTTAATGATCTCTGGTCCAGGAGTGACTCTTTTGTTTCTGATTTCAATCCATCTTAATCCAGACTTTCATGACTTAAATGAGCCAATTATGTGAATAGGAAGTCTGATCGACTGTGTTTTCCAGGTCTAAATCAGGTGCTAATTGAAAGATGCTTCTGAAGCCTGTAGGAACCTGGCACCCGAGATCAGTTGATAAAAATAGAAAAAGATCATAGTGCTGATGGCTTTCTCTTGTTGCATTAGGTGCATGATTTACCTATTTATTAACTCCACTGCTCTTTTCCATATGTATGTTATACATTAGATGGGTTAGCAACTGTAAGCGTTTCAGTTACAGAATTTAAGAGCATTTTAATTATCATTCTGGGACTGCCATTCTGGAAGAGAACGCTTTGAATACCAGCCTGTAAATGCGCTTTTCGAAAAAAAAAATTGTTTTATAAGGAGAAATATTTTTCAGGAAAATAATTGCTTGTGGTTCTAATATAATCCAATTAAATTACAAAACCCACAAAGGAGCAACACTTTATTGTAATCAAGAAAGTATTACCTAAAAATTGATTCAGCTCTGAAAATTTTTTTTTTTAGTTTTCACTACTGCCATTTACAGAAAGCAAAAAAGACTTTGGGCAGACAGCTTACTCAAACTTTCATCCATCCAACCATCCATTATCATAAAGCTGCTTATTCCTGATAAAAGTTGAAGGTTAAAGGTTCTAGAGCCTACTGCTAATACACAGATGGGGACTATCATCTGGACAGGTTTCCAGTTCATCACTCACATCACTCAGGACATTTTAGATACTCCAATTAACTTGAAAATTAGGAGAAAAAAGGACCACAGGACCAATCCTGGTACTAGAAAGATGATTTGTCTAGGTTTCTTTACCTTAAATTGGTCCAAATACGCCAACAAAGGGGTGATTTAGGTCATTTACTGTACAGCTGTGTTGTAATTAAACCTTACACAAAAGCTGGATTGGATCCTGACCTACTGTATATGACCACTGGGGGAACATGCAAGCTCCAAACAACTTGCTCCAGGGCAGGAGTTGTGAACTGTGGCAGCAACTAAACAGGATTCCTATTCTTATTATTTTTATTTACACACAACAAGCATTTTAAGTGGGAATCAAATTTGGTATTAATTAGTTCGAGGAGTATTTCAGTCAGACTATGTTTTCTTCTCATTCTATGAAGTGCAATTATGCCACCTGACTCTTTTCTGTAATGGGTGATGTTGACTAATTATTAATGATTTCTGTGTCTTACTTTGTTAATTACTGAACTACAGCATCTTAGGTGGAATATCAGAACAGTACTTGTTTCTTCAGTTTATTTGATGTGTTATTTATATTTCTGGCAAAGTAAGTGTTTGTTACTGACATACCTTGTTTATTCAGTTTTTCCAACCCAGCACACTTTCACACTTACATAACATAAAGATGAGCCTTCAAAACATGCATCCTAATTAGGAAGATTACATAATCACTGCCTGATAATCTAATTCAAAAAGTTTAGCACTGGCAGCAACCAACAAATAAAAGAAGGCCAACTTTTGTATATGAGTCATTGAGGCATTTTTTCTCAACCTGGAGAAAAGTAAGCAGAGTTGCAGTAATAGTAAAAGCTCTATTTGTGGGCAGTAACATCTGCTTGATAAATGCCATCAGAGTAATTTCTCTATGCTTTTCTGTGTTGTTTAACAATTTATAATGTGGATTCAAATTTATGCATTTCAGAAAAAAGGCATTAATGGACATTTTTTCACATCTTCATTTATTTCAATCTGGTATTTCCAATTTTTCCATTGAGTCTCAGTTTAAAATAGCTTTTCTATTGGGGGATTTTTTTGGAGGGCTGGGGAAATTTAGGAACTGAGAAAAAAAAAACTTTGTGGATTTGTGGAGAAAGACTTTGTGGATTTGTGGAGTAGCCAGCTATTGTATTGTATCTGTGGCAATCCATTGTCCGAGAAAGATTAAAGTAACTGTGTATATTAGCTCTGTACCAAGCATCACGTTCCCTTCTGTTGACCTCACCAAGCCTCTGTCTCTGTTTCTCTTGATTCCAACACTCCTTCTTCTACTATGCCAAGGAAATCAGCATCATTCTTGACCCCCTTATCCCCTTTACCTTTTGCATTGACCACCTTTCAGTGTTTTCTCGAGATGCATCTCTTAAGACTGTTGTAATCTGTCGGAAGTTGTGATCTCTCCCACACTGTTAAAAACTCTTGCTATCAGCTGATATTTAACTCTTTTCAATGGCTTCTTTCTTCTTCTTTCCTGTAATCAATAATCCCTTAACTTCTTGTGGTTTACTGTTGGATAGACATTGTTTTTATTCACCTCAGTGCTGCACAAACATTACAGTTCTCACAGGTGACTGCCTCTTTGTCTCATTGTTCTATTAGTGTATTTGAATGGTTATTTTTTTACACTTGGTCCACAAAGTATGCACATTTGAGATACGTACATTCTGTATATATGAACAAACCTACCAACTTTTTCACTAAGAACTAATAGAAATTTCACAGGACTGAATAGTGAATGCCCTCAGAATATAAACAACAGACTGGGAACCACACCCTAGTATCATGAGTGGAAGCTGAATTCAGCCAGGATACTGCTGACAATTACTTTACCAAAATAAATCATTAAGAGCAGGTGAATTAGACTTGCAAATACAGTATATATTTAGAGATTTTTGACAGGTAGTCTCTTATTTGCTGTATGTGTGTTGAGTTTAGTTGTACAGTAGGAGGAAATGTTTTTGGGGACTAATTACAGTATTGCCAAGCAACACATACAGTATAAAGGAGACAATACCCTCACATCTGAGAGATTAAATTGTTGATAAAGTAATTTGTAAGAAGTAGTTATCCAGTTATGGTCAGTCAGGTTGAATAGAGTTTTCTTTTTCATTATCGGTTAATTTGAGAGGCAGAATCTAAATAGGTGTGAGCATGTCCACATTCTGTGGAAGGCATGCTGTATAGTACTGTCTATAGATACATTGCAAGCCCACAGGAGAGCTTCGATTGAGGAGTGGCACAGCTCTCACAGATGCCAAGCTTGCAGTTCCTGAAATAACACAGGACATGGTCTTTTATGAAAAAAAAGCAAGAGAGTCTTGGTGATAAATACTTGAGTTTTTACGCTTTCAACCACTATCCAAAAAACCAAAGTCTTGAACAGTCAATGACAATAACATCTTTGAATCTTTCTGTGATATACCAAAGCTGTCATTCCCAAATGAAACATTCTTGTATAATACTTAATGCCTGCATTTGGAGTTTGTGTCCATGGTGGGTTGAATAACAGCAGAAAATGTAACAGCCGGAAAGTATGATTCAACATGTCGTCATTACAGCACAGTGAAGGTGTGAGACCCAAATATTTCTAGTATGTCTAACACATTAAATGTTCAAGACATGATAATTCTGCAGCAAAATGAAATATGAAGAAATATTGTGAAGATTGCAATTTAAAAAAATAAAATTTACTAAAATTATACTATTTTTTACATCTATGCAATTAAATATATACATACTGTACGGATATGTTTTTCAAACTAAAAAATAAAAATTCATACTAAAACAAAGCATAAAAAATATATCTAATAATGTCTGATTTTATCAGTATTGGTTGTTATATACTTTTGTCATTTGTAAACAGGCTTGATACAAGAAGGTGTTTGGGATCAAACAAGCACGCAAAGTGAAAGACCTACAGTAGGCTAGCAGATACTGTACATTGCACTGAGACCACAGGGATGCTCCTACATTCTCTCTATGTACTGTACTACCAGGTCCACTGTGCTATAGAGTGGTGGTTTATGCTGATGTATTCAGTTAGTCCAATAGCAGTGCAATTGATTTAACACTTAGCTACAGTATGTGTGTTTTGTATATATAGGGCCAAAACAAGAACTACATCATGCATTAAAGCAGAATGTATTAAGTGACCCTTTCACTCTCTGGGAATGGGAATTATATTGTTAAAAAGGCCAAGGGATAATCATAGATCAAGAGCAACATAATTGCTATAGAAACAGAAGTCTGCTGTCTGCTAATAATATGCAGTGTGATTATGACTGGAAGCAACAAGTCTTCTTCATTTATTATCCCAGATGGGAAATTTGCTTTTCAGGCAGGTAAAAGATATACAGTACCACAATACATAATGCATTTAACATAACATGAACCTAGTAACAAATAAGAAACATGCATAGGATACATAAAACAAGTTACGTAGCAGCTTTAATTAATCCTCCAATTTAGAAAGACAAATACATACGTTAAACCATTACTGTATAAGATAGATATATAAGATACAAGCATGATGAAAAATAAAGTAAAATATAAAAATCAGTTGTCTAAATGAAGCAGGTTAATAGCCATGGGAATAAAGGATAACTGAGCACTATTGCACTTAAATCTGGGTAGTCAAAATTGACACCCTACACTTACATTTACTGTGCAAGGGGTGCTCATGACAGTCATTGATTGTATTGGCCTTCACACTATTTGTTTGGAATAAATGGCTGCCAGCTGTAGCTGTTGTGCACCAATGACTTGGCTACGTTTGCTGCACCTCTCAGTCTGTTTTTAATGCATGTATTCAGGTCACCAAACTAGGCTACAGTGAATGTTATAACAGATTCAATAAAAGTTCTTTAGTCATCTTTGTACTATATATTAAAATAGCTGAATGTTTCCAGGAAGAACAATCACTTTTGGCTCTTCTTACATATGGCATCCATATTTCCATTTCAGCTATTAAAGCTGACTTCAATGGCCTCCTTCGTGATGATTCTACCATCACTAAAACATACTTATCTCTAGTGGTTTTGTCTCATATACAGTACATGTAATCTAACATTTAAATTTCTACAGTACATGATCTATCCTTTTCAAAGGAAGGCTGTAAATTTTGAAGCACAAACTGCAGTCATACTGTCTGGTGATGTTGAGTCATGATATTACAATTGCAGGGGTGCCAGCATGAGTATCCAGAGCTCTGTACAAATTAAACTTTAAAATAAAATGAGGAATTAATATTTAATTGGGTAATTATCCTACGGAAAAAAAGGCTACACTGTCACCACAATACAACACCTCTTTTGTCACTTATTTACAAGAAACGCATTTGTTATAATTAATCAAATTAACTTAAATTAAGCAAACACTTTCCTAAAAAGATCAGATCTTATCTGTAAAAAAATACGTTTTAAAAAACAAAGAATTGGAATTCCTTTTTTCCGGGACACAGTAGTGTGGCATAGTGGCTCAGTGGGTTGCATTGCTGCCTTGCAGTGCAGGGGTCCTGGGCTAATTCTTGTGGTGATATCTGGGTGGAGTTTGAATGTTGTCCCTGTGTTTGCATGGGCCTCCTCTGTTTACTCCGGTGTACTTCCTCAGTCCAAAGACGTACTGGTAAGTTAACTGGCTTCTGGGAAAATTGGCTCTGGTGTGTGTTCGTGTCTATTTGTGCCCTGTAATGGAAAAGTGTCCTGTCCAGGGTGTACCCCACCTTGCGCACATCGCTTGTCTGCTCCCCCACATTCCTGAATTGGATGAAGCAGTTCGAAAATGGATGGATTTCTTTCTAATACTGCTGATATTCATGTCCCATTTGAGGGTATTAAAAAAAAATTTTACATGAAACTAAATGATTTGGCCTTGTTTCAGTTGGCTAACTCATTCATTTTCTAAAAAGATCTGGAGCAATGCATTTCAAAGTGCTGCTTGTTCCAGAAATCCTTTGTGTAAAGGTGTACTTTTCTTAGTCCAAAAGATACTCTGAGCCCCCTCATTCCTGTTTCATTGCTGGTCCTGAAATAGTCTTTTGGATTAATCTTTTCAGTGATCTTGGGCAAGAAAATGGCACCAGCGGACAAGCTATAAGCAGTAGGCTTTCTGACGTCACCACTTAGCAACCAGAAAAGAAGGTTTAAAATAGGACTGTGTGATCTGATATAGTATGAATAAAACATTAAAAGCCTTAAATATTTCAATTATTGAGAAGCCTGTAACAAGCAAGGCAGGTGTGGGATTCAAAAGGCAGAAGAGAGAGTAAAAGTTGTGGCAGAAGGCCTAGGATTAGTAGGCATTACAGCAGATTGGAAAGCATGGGCTCCTGGCTAATGCAAAGAAAAGAAAATTATCCCAGTGCATGCTGTGTCTCTAATACACACACCAACAGGAAAGCTCCCATTCTGTCACTGTGTGGTGGGCCTGGCTTACCATAGCAATTTCTTTTTTTGCAAAATATTTTTTCCTTTCTTATAATTGCATAATGTAATATACTGTATTTTTTAACACCATGATACATTTTAGTGCATTCTGACTAGAGTCTCCAGCAGTTCATGTTTTTAGAACTATGGTGAACAAAGTTTTTTATTTCCAGTAACTGCTGCAGTAATGCAGTAGAATTGTTATAGTTCTTAATAATGTTTTGCCTTATAATCACTGTGATATACAGTACTGTATATAAAAGACAAATTTATTCTTATTAACATATTTAGTGTGGTTAAATGTACATTTGTAATTATAACTTTTGAAACTGAAATAAGTTGTTTGTATATAATTTTATATTTTTTGGTCTCCTTACCTCACTGATGTTTTTATTTAAGATATTTTTTAATCTGATACTGCCCCATAAGGGATATTTAATTAGATTAGTTAAAAATATAGGGCATGTTTCACAAGTGTTCTAGAACTTTTTAAGTAGTTTGTCTCAGAAACTCTTTAGTTATCCTAGGCTTGTATTTAAGTGTGACCTTTGGTATTCAAAAAGTTACTTACGCATACAATACTGGCCAAACATATTACCTTAGACAGCACAGGCAGATAAATAGCAGACATGACCCAAAGAGTACCAAAATCACAGATTGGGGTTCAATAGATGTATGATTTTGTTATTAATAACATAAAACTGAAAGAAGGATCTGTTTTCTTTGACTCATTCTTGTTATCTTATAACTTTTCTGGTTCAGTGTCAAAGATTTCAGAGAAATGTGTCATTTCCTGATGTCTGTTGATTGCTGTATTGAATGCCGAAGAAGCAGAGAACATACTCCAATATACAGCAATTTGTAAAAAATAAAACTGCACGTTGGCTTTCATTTCAGATCTTGGCATTACTGGAAATATGTATTTTATTATTATTTATTTGAGTGAACCGAGAGGTCACAAGTGTTGTCTAGGCTAAACTGACAGAGCAGTTCTGCTTTCTTAGGGTCGTTCATTCCACCTTTTAGGGATGAAGGTGGAAAATGAACATGCTGTGGAAGTGGGAAACAAAGAAGGGGTACAGGAAGTCTGGCAGAAGAGGAGAAGCAAAGAGAATAATGCGAGATATAAGGAGATATACGAGACTTGAATAGTTCAGACAGTCAAAGAATGGGTGTATGAGGCAATAGAATGCCAGTAAGGGCAAGCTTGCCAAGAGAGAGTTATAATAGTCTATGTGGGAGAGTACAGGGCTGTAAACTAGAAGATAGTTGTAAAATATTAGGTCAGGAAAGGAGGAGGAAATTCTGAAAATGTTGCTCAAGAACAGGAGCATGGCACAGATTGGGATTAGAAGAAAGAGTGATCAAGAGTGAAAACAAAGATTCTTTTCAGAGGAGGAGGAAAGTGTAGAGGAGTCAAGAGGAATTAAAAGATCACACGAGGAGATGTTCAGTTTAAGATGACTGGATCGTATTCAGGAATGGATGGCTGTGCAAATATACACAAGGTGACATGAGCTTCAAAGGGCCAGAAAGAAATACATTTGTGGATCATAAGTATTAAAATGATACAGAAAACTGTGTGAGAAGATGTGACAACCTAGGAAACATAGGTGGAGAAAGAACAGTAGGTACCCAGGACAGACCCCTGGGGAACACCAGTAAAGATATAGAAAGGGGCAGAGAGTGAGTCTTAACAGGAGACCCCTTGTATGTCCAGTCAGTGACGTACTGTAGGAGAACAAGGTGTGAGCAATTAGGGAGTGAGCAATGGAGAATATAGTGATCAACAGTGTCAAAGGTGACAGAGAGTGCAAAATGCCATGATTAAAAGAGTGACAGAGAAGAGGCAGACATGAGTTGAGTGTCAGTTAAGGAGATGGGAGGATTTACAGTCAAGTGCACAGATTGAAAACCCGACTGGAGAGGGTCAATCAGTGAATGTTTCAAGAGGAAAGTAGAGAGAAGGCAGTGCACATAATTTTCAAAAGTAGGAAAGAAGGGAGACAGGAAAATATCTCTGAAACAATGAGGGATGAAGTGTGTTTTCTTAAGAGAGGTGTAATGAGGCTGAATGTAGAAATTTAGATCTAGCCAAGTCCAACTTGGTTCTGGTTGAGCGAAGGGCAGAGGTAAGCCAGGGACTGGAAAGGGAGGAGTGGGGCAGATGAGAGAAGAGTAGACAGAAGGAGTCAAGGGATGAGGAAAGAGCAGTGTGGGGGAAGTAGAATCAAGGTTCAAGGTCTAGAGATCGAATCAAAAGAAGGAAAGTGAGAGAGTGCAGAAGAAAAGAAATGCAATAGTATATATATATATTAATTAATTGAAACCCAAACATAATTATGGATGAGATGTAGTCAGAAAAGTTGACTGAAATGGTTATAGAAAATGATCAACTAAATACAAATTTAGATGAAATAATGTAAGCAGTGTGACAGTATAAATCTAAAAAGAATTGAGTCAATTGCAAAAGAAAGAACAAATGAGTGAGATTTTAAAAGCAGAAGGAAATTGTAGTAAATTATACTGAACCTGAAAAACCCAAGCAGTTAGGAAAGATATTATAACTGAAAAGGAATTTTAAAGAATTGCAGTCATTACACACACAGTAATAACTGCAATTCTTCAACAACATACATTATTATATAGTACATACTGTTCATAAGTGATATGTAGAAAGATAAACTAAAGCCTTGCTGTGTAAGTTACACAAAGGAGGACAGAAATTTGTCCCAAAAAAGTTTTTTAAGGAGTGAAAATAACACTAGAAAGGCTAGTAAACCAGGGAATAACAGTTCCAGCAGGAGTGGTGAAAGAAAAATGGAAGGTGTTTGTTTTTTTAATTAAAGGACCATGTGGAAGAAAAGGGTGAATAAAGAATTTTAAAACATCAACTATGTATAGAACCCTAAATTGGCATTATAAAACAGCTGCATAACTTTTGTAAGATCATCTTTTAATAGTGAATAAAGCATTGAATGGAACAAAATCCTGGGTCTTGAACGCCTGTCACCACGCTTAACAGTAAAGGCTCCAACACAGGGCTCTGTGGCACTCCATGATTTAAAGGTTCAACCAGATTATTGGATTTCAAACAAATAAGAATTACAGAATCACTGTTATTAGTCCAATCAACAGAGGGAGTTGCCATTGATTGCAAAAACATTTTCCATGCAATCCAGTGAAATGCTATGATCGATAGAATAAAATGATGTCCAGACAAAGAAAACTATTAAGTGACTCAGTTGCTAGTGCAGTATTGAAAATTGACAGCAATGCAGCAGCTGCTGTAGCACCTTTGGATAATGTTTTGTTGAAATATTTGAAATTTGTTCTGAATTGACTGTAGAGTGTGCAATTCACAAATGGAAACCAGAGAGTCTGAAGCATGTGGAGCAATTCTATATTGAGAAATGATCTCTCCGATGCACCATAACCCTGTAGCACACTACAGGAGGTGTCTTTTTTCCCTGGCTACTTCGTGATACAATATACAGTATGTCTACCACATACTGTACATCTACAAGAAGGCACATTTTGATAATTTATTTATCTAAGCACTCTGAGGTTATTAATTATAATACTACTGTGAGTAAATTATATAGATGAAAAGCTTAATAAGAATCATAAAACAAAAAAAGTGATGAATTTTACTATACATGTTTCAACCAAAAATGCTATGACCTCTCAGTTAAGCACTTAGCTCTAGAAATGCCTAATTGCTTATCCACCAAAAAAAAAACCCTGATCACACGCAGCAAGTGGCTGAATTGTTGCATGAACCTTCGTCTTCAACACAGTTTTGCATCTCTGACATCATCAGCTGCAGACGTGGCTCCCAATTCCAGTACTCCAGAGTGCCACAGTTGCTCTTTGTCTTCCAGCTGCGTTCCCAGTTATGTAAATACATTTTTAATTAAACTCACTGCATGCTTATTTATAACCTGTAATTGTTTTCAGTTATTGAAAATGTTGGAAGTCTTTTTAACTATTATATTTTGTGATTAAGAAGAATCTATTTTGTTCCAAAGTGGTTCATACAGTATATAGGCTTAGACTTTCATCTATCATTGAAGTGCCCACTAGGGTGACATACTATATGCTAGAGCTTTTGCATAAGCAGCCCCACCTCAGCTACTGAGAAATGGCTTCATCAATTAAAATGAGGGGAAAACATGTACATTAGATGGTGCAGAATTTGTAAAATTTGTTCATAATACAAGGGTTAATATCTATGCTTGTACTGTATAAGCAGTGCCGTTGGATCTTTAAAAACCAGATAATCAGGGTCTCAACTTACTGTCTGATTTAAACCATGGCACCTTCTACAACACAGTGTCCATACTGGGTCACTGGTTTGGAAGTTCTGGTCCAGACGGAACATTTCCACCTACTTGTCCACCATCACCATGTACAGTGCCACCTTGGTTTTCCTTTGAAGTCCCCCCCCCCCACATACAGACCAGGTCTAGTCTTAATTAGCTTCTGGGATCTCACAAGATCAGGACAGCAGCTGGTCATAATGCTGTCAGTGATACTTTAGCAAATATTGGTGGAGACATAGGTGAGAGCTAAATAAATATGAATGTCATTTTAAAATTGACTTGAAAACATACAGTAGGTCATGAATCTCACTGAATAATGAACCAACTCTACTTCTTAACAGGCAGTAACCATACCTGGACTTTATTTGGTTGTGGATGCAAAAATTCCATTCTTAAGTTCCCCGTGTCCAGTAAGTAAGCAAATAGCTTTTTAGGCTGTATAGTTCTAAGTTTAGGGGGTTGCCTCACAGTTTTAAATGTGACTTTGCAATATGAATATGGAATATTCTTTCTGGATATACTGTATAAAGGGATTGGGAAATGACTCTTCAGTGCTGGCACCAACTGTTGTTACAAATATCACTGAAGTAAAAATAAATCCTTAGGCCTGGAGGTTGTTCAGTTTCTTCTTATTTGTAACTTTTGTTATGAATAATTATTAAGATTCATGAAGATTCACCTGTCCTTTCTGACATTTCTTACAATATTGTGGTATCTTAAAATGGGTATAAAATGTATAAAATACAGGGATGTATGGAACTTGTTCTAGAGTCTATGACTATACAGTAAATCACAAGTAAAATAACACAATAATCTGACTATCTTATTGAAACAGATACACAAGATAAGCCAGACATTCAAAAAGATCTACATGAAGCTGAGCAGTCTAGTGACCAAAAGGTTCATAGTATACATAGCCTCAGTGTACTCATATTTTGTCATGTGTCACCACTGCAGCTCAGAGGAATTTATTTCGAGAAAGAAAAAAGAAAGCCAAAAGCCAAGTTTCCAGTTGGAAATATTAAACAGTGTTGTCCGTTCTTGCAGCACTGAGTCGCTGGCTGAGAATATTTACCTCCATCTCGCTAGAGACCTTTGCGCCAGCTGTCAAAGTTGAACGACTTACCTAAAGTTGTGGTTCAGAAAGAGTTCAACAATACTGACAATTCTGTTTGGAATCATTGCACTCTGGTGTGTTCAAGCCCCTGGAGGATGCAAGGGAAAAGTAACTTTTTGTAAATATTTATGTGCTGAAAAAGTACGTTTGCTGTTCCAGGATGGAGTGAGGGATCAGAGTGTACAAAAAAAGGCACTGAGCAGGATTCAGGTTTTCTTCCAAAAGATACTCTTGAGATGTGTCGGACTGGCAACCTCATGTTTAAATAGCGAACAATATTCTCTTAATCAGCTTTGTCAAATCTCCTCCTTGCCAGAGCAGATATGCCTCATTATTGTGTTTTGCTTTTTGCTGACATAAAGTTTGTCAAACGTTCACCTGTACTGATCCACCCGTCAGGCTTAGCCACACAATTTACAGACAAGCCACTGAACAGGCAGGGCTGTGACTTAAGAATAGAATTATAAAAACAGAATACAGTGCCATCACCTTTTAAAAACCATAAGTATGGTGGCACGGTAGGTATTACTACCCCGAGACAAGCTTTTTACAGTGGACAAAATTTGAACATTTAATTTAGTCAAAAGTATTACATGACACATTCTATATTTAGGCTGTTGAGGATGGTGGGTCAGGATTGTCATATTAAGCACAATAAGTGATGACCATTATTACCAATACATTTGATTTTAAAGTACAGGTGAAGAAATTTGAATAGGACAGATTACATTATTCCTTAAAATTGTTTTTAATAAAAGTTTTATTGGCATAACCAATGAATTATAATATTCCCAAAACAATAATAAATTTCCATCCCTCCATTTTATAAACCACTTTAATCCAATTCAGGGGGTGGGGGTGGAGCAGAGGGCCTCACCCAGCAGGTTCACAAATCGGGGTGCACTCTGACCGAGACTTCATGGCACACACCTGTGATCAATGAGCATGTACTTTGTCAGGGTCTTTTCCCCTGTGTTTTTTCACCCTGGTTACATACTTATTAGGGTTCATTAGCATTCCAGTTTGTATTCTATTTGTGTCTGTTTACCAATGGGTGAAGCAGTATTGTTTTGCTTGTGCTGTAATGTGGTTGATACTTGATTTGTGGTGTTTTAGCAATGTTGTCCTGAGGCTGGCTGGTGACAGTATGGCTCACAGCAGTGAGCTTCAGGACCAGCTGGCTGAGGCTCTTCTCTGGGCTCCTCTCTTGGTTCAGCAGTGCTACAATTCCTGGTCATTGCTTTTTAGGTGTTGCCAATATTTAATTGTTCAAAATTTTCATTTGGTGTTTTAAATCTGGTGCTGTTCAGTACAATTAGGGGTACACTGAAACAAAGATTATTAAAAGGCTCACATTTTTTTTTCATTCAGCTCCAAATGCTTTGAAACACATCATCAGCCATGTTTAAAGTAGCCCATTTAACATTTAAAGTCTCCTTTTCCCCATTTGCAGTGGCTTTACAAGAGATCATGCTGTTTAAATGCTGTCAAGCCTCTTGAGAAAATGAAAGTGCCTGTGGGGGACATAATGTTATGACACTCATAAAAGTGTAAAATGTTTTTCTTTTTTCAGATTGTATAATGGTAAAGTGGAGAAAAAACATGTTGGCCTCTCAGGAGCACCAGAAACCATTGTATTAATTTGAAACTTCAAGCCACAAGCCAATAGCAAATTACAAGCCCAGCAGAAGTGAAAGCTGAAATATTCAAATCAGAGCTAAGACAATGTCGTGCAGTGAAACAGAAGAATGTTTTTTTTTAAATACTGTCTTAATTTTTTATTTCTCTTTCCAAAAAGGATAATTTCCACTCTGAAATCAGTTCCAGGAAAACCAACAATGTTAAATGTATTAAACATAGGCTAAAATAATCTCTTTTGTCTTAAACAGAGGAGAGTATGTAGTAACTGGATAGAAATATTTAACACACTGTACTAAATGATTTTACCATTGTCAAGGCAGAGCACTACTTTGGGATTTCTAGTGAAACATGGAATTATGTTTGCGTTCATCTGGAATTGAAAGGGATGTTCATGTAAACATAAAACAATGTCATTACAAAAAGAGTTATAGTGTTTGGAAAAATGTACACAACAAAATACAACTGGATGAGATCCCCATCTCTCAGATGTACTACCTACCAATTGGGCAACATTGGCTAAATGGCCTCGTTTCCCATCAGGGATGTCATAAGTTGAAAATTAAATGGTAGACATGGATAATAATTGCTTCCTTACTCAGTTTGTCTTACTGAGTGAATGTCTGTATTGATCTAGTCTTTACAAGCAATCAAGATAGAGTGAGGAAAACAGATGTGAAAGAATCATTAGGGAATGGTGGGCTTTAATGTACTGTACAGTTGAAGCAGTACAGTGTGAAAGCATGCCACAGTGGCCAGCATGCGATTCCCAGTAGGAGCCACAGAATTAGCACAGGAGTTGCGGGTAAAAACGGGTCAGTGGTTTTATTTGCGGGAAGGAAAGTAAAAAATCCTGGAAGTGCAGCATAACAAAAACATATTTATTTTATAGCCAAAATAAAAGCATAAATGTTTGCTTTACCAGCAGTTAGACAAGATATTCACTCTGTTGGGTCCTAGATTAAGTCTCACATGTTCCCCTTTTTATCCTGAGCTGGGTTGACCCATCCCAGAGTGAAGCAGAATCAGCGTGGTGATGAGACGCACCGTGCTATAGAAGTTGCTGAACTTCAGAGGCCTGACTGAGGTCCTGACATTTTGTTTATTAGTTCATTAATGATTCTCTTTATGGCTCACTCAATTTCTCTGGAAGATGTAAAAACTGTCACCATAAAATACATCAAATATCTTCACCAGGTGTTATAAAAGTCTTGAATTTTATCTAAATCTTTTTTTATTTCATTTGTTTCTTACTGATCATAAGTAATAGCAACAATAGCCAAGTTTACAAACAGGCTAAGAATAGCCTCTTCATATCCCTGCTTCTTGCAGCATTGTATGTTCCTACAGCCCATCTCTCCATGTCAGAAACCATGTTTCTGACAAGCAAGGCCAGCCACAATGTACAGGGAAGTGCACAGAGGCAGAGCTGATTAATATAGTTAGTGTTTGATTTGTCAGTATGTCTCGATGCCAACATCAACAGTGCTGCAGGCCCGGTGAAAAGTGAGCTGGGAGCTAGGGCTGTTGACAAAGCTCTCTGCATGAATTTTGCAGAACTGTTTTTTTGGCAACGGGCACAGGGATGCAGAGTTTAGCCTGTGATTAATATCTCTAATGTTGCGCAGCTGTTCCCAATAAAATTTCCAGAAAGTGGAAACAGCTCAACAAAGAAAGAGAAAATGCTACCAAACTCCTCTGTGAGCCATTTTTTTTCTAAGCACTTATATGGACAAGAAAGATGGAATTTTTAATGCAATGTTAAAAATTACCCCCCAAAATGTAAGGACATACTGTATATACAGTAGAAGAATTCTATTATTTTTCATTTAAACAAACTTCAGGACAACACTTTCATCACCACCCTCTCCAGCCTTTATTGATCGACTGCTGGTTAGAGTTTCCTCAAGATTCTTCCACACGTCTGTCCTTTGGCTAACCTCATTCAGATTCCACCTGCAAACACACAGATTTCTTGCCATCTTACAGGATGTCTGATTGGCTGTGTATGGTGTCTTGGGACCCAGTTCAGTATTTAGTTGGTCCAACAATGATCTTTTCATCATGCTATGCATTCAGCCTGCTGCCTTGTTCATCTGTTCATTTTAAACCATCCACTTACTTTTCTGTCTTTCTCTGTTATTCTGAGCATTCATCTTTTTATGCAGAATTAGTGTTTCAATGCATATGAATATATACAGTATCTGAAACAAATTCATCTTTTCAGATGGATTATGGTAGATATTTGGCTATATTTTCAAGTGTATTTCCATGAATTTTTCCTTTCAGTATTGTAAGATTGGAGTACACCATATATTGAAGATATGCTTTCTTAATATAACATTCCTCTTCTGTACAGAAAGCAAAATCCTCTAAATGACAAAGGAGATGAGTACTTTCTAAATCTGTAAAGGTGATGGAATACGTTTTCTTTAAGTACATTAATACAATTAATGTATTTAAACACTATGTATTATGTTTTGTATGTATTAAAACTGCAGAATCTGTAGTATTATATAGCAATTATGGGGCCATAGTTTTAACACCCTCCATAACTATCTGCTTTGGGATTTTCATCATTCGTAAAGTCAAGCAAGGAGAAATAGATGTACTTTTATCTGCTCTCTTCATTTTGTACCTGGTGTTTGGTGGCAGTTGTATTATCCAAGTGCCCAGTGTCTTCAGTTTAATAAGGAAAGGTTGTATACAATACATATGATCTGCTTCCTCTATGTACACATGAAAGTTGAGCCAACCCAGGCATTTACTGTCGCTGGAATGTTCCTCCCCTTCCGGGGTCACCCTGCTTGTCCCTCCGAGGAGGTGCTCAGCATGTCATTGAAGAGCCCTTACAGCTGTGGCTCGTCCTTGATCAGCCAGTACAGCTGTGGTGTTTCTACTGTTGTGCTGGAGGAGAATCTTGACTGTCGGTGAACAGATGAAGACTGTAAGAGAGTTAGAGACAAGGCTGAAAATGTACAGTTATTCATGTGTTCAGTGAGTAAAATTGTGAATTATGTGCAGCAGGTTTGGAACAACCCACAGAGGTAGAGCCTGAATATTAAAGTGGTCTAACTGTTTTTTTCATTCTTTATAATCCATATGTTACGAAAGTCTTTTGAACCCCTTTTGAAACCCAAACAGAAAACTCTCATCTTTAAAATTCATACAGGCTTCCTCAACACAGCAATACTGCATTTGTTTCTGCCATTGTTTCTGTCTTTCAATGTTGTTTTCCCAACTTTAGGCAAAAAAGAAAAACAACCTGTCTTACTTAATTAAAATCTTCCTCATTTTCCTTTTATTCACCTAACTACGCCCTTTTCAGTCTCTCACAAGCTGTATCTCATATCTTCAGGGAGGAAAAGATTGGCATTCACCTCCAAAGCATATTATTTAAAAAAAAGTGTTCAAATTGGCTACAACACAGAAATGTAGTTAGTAAGTTTCTTTAAATAAACATTAACCAACAAATACAAAAAAGCATCCAATATATTTAAGGTCATGGGACTTACACATCTCAATTTCCACATTCTACATTCATTTTGTTTAAATTATTTATTCCGTCAATACATTATTGCATTATATACTGTATATGATGGGATATTATAAGCTCAGTAATCCCCACTGGTATGCTGTTCAAGTTAAACTTCATGGTTTAAAGCAAATTGGAACATCAAACTCTTCTCACGCATGCTAGTTACAAACACAGCTTGTATGTACTGAAACACGTACTTAATAAACTTGTAGACAGTTTGCCTGTCGCATTTAAAACGTGTTTGCAGATTTAATTCTACTTTTGGGACTGCACTGTGCCATTTCACTACTCTGCTTTGAAAGGGTGGAAACTTGGTTAGAAGAAATGTTTGTATCTCATTCTCAAGACTTCAATATTCAATATTTAAATAGGTCTTAAATTGTGTCCAGGTGTTGGACATGTCCTTTCTGAAATATGAATTGACTACAACCTTTGGATTAGTCAAAGGACATTAAAAGGACATGAGAAAAACCTTTTTAAAAATCTTATTTTTTACATTTAATTTTTTTATTTGATTTTTTGAAACACTGTGGGAGTTGTATAAAACAAAGCATTGCACAATTGGCCCCAGGATTTTATCTGCTTGCTTTTAGGCAACTTCAGCCAGTGACAGTCAACATAATGGATGGAGCTCCTCTGTATTCCCTCCTGGACTAGAGCCATGCTTGCTGGATGGCACTCAGCAAACACAATCTGCTGTTTAAAACTCCCTGCGTCCCTCCCAGATCCAGCTTGCCTGACATGTGCCAGCGCTTGAACTGGTGCTTGAGGGTACACATTTGTTTGATGACACAAACCAGGCTTGAAACTCATTTGGAGGCTGCTGTGACCGCGGCAGACCCTCCTGTGCTTCGGTGTATAGCCCGTGTTGTCAGATTTCCCATATGCCTGTAAAAGGGTCATTTGCAATTTTGGGAGCTTGACAGCTGCTGACTGACTGCAACAATATTTGCTGCTTTCGTCCCTTCTCAGAGCACAGCTGATGGCTGGAACATGACTGATTGTTACACAGAACATTTTCAGTCTAAAAACATGTGAGCTCACCTTTTCTTTGAGTTTTGGAAATAAAATATTTGTTTTAAAACAAAAAAATACTGGAGCCAAATACAGTAATTCATCTCTAATAGAATTTCAAATAGATTCATTTGAAATTTTAATCTCTTCCCACATTGTAGGCACAAATTTGATTTAACCCAGCAACAGACTAGATTTTTCAATTAGGAATGCAATATTGGAAGTCATCCATAATACACATCCATCTACTTTCTAACCGTTTCTTCCAATCAGGTTTCGTCCTGTCCAAGGTATACCCTGTCTCACGCCTGTTGCTTGCTGGGACAGACTCCGACTCCCTCATTCCCCCAGTTTGGAAGAAGCAGTTAGGAAATGGATGTATGGACTAGCAGTAGCGTGAATATCAAGTTTTCATGCAAATCAGAAAATCAGTTCAATTGGTTTATTACATTGCCACTAAATGCAATGTAACAAACCAATTGAATCAGTTTTCTTACTATATTAAAGAGCTTTCAGTAGATAGCATAGTTTAGAGATTGACAGAGTATAGTTTATATTGTTTTTTAACTTAGTTAATTAGACTTTCATTCCACATGCGATTTAAAATGATCTTGTGTGCAACTCGTGGCACACATTGTGTGCTGCTCACCCCTGAACCAGCTAATTCTTCTTATTTGTCTCATCTTCTTAATTGTTTGCTCTCATTAAAAACAAACTTAGATGTTCTATTTTTATCTCTTGTGAGCTAAAGAATGACAATATGATTCAAGCACAATAATATAAGATCATTTTTTTATTATAGATGACAAGACTAGTCAATTAAAATATTATTATTTCTCCAAGGTTGTACAGCCTTGTTTCAAGAAATTAATGGATGAGAACTTTGGATCAGTTAGCGACTAGGTAAACTACTAATTTTTTTTGCTTATGATCAGTCCTACTGTAAAGTATAAACTACTTATTTTGCACCACCCTAGAGTGGATAACCTGTGTGTTTACATCTCAGGACACACACCTATCCATTGTTAAAGATTTGGAGAATTGAACACCTAATAACAATTCCTTAAGAAGAAGGATGAAGAAGAATCATTCTTCAAAGAAACTAAAGAATGTTATCATGATATTCAACTATCTCTTCTTTACAGGGACAGCAAAGTCAAGGTGTCTTTGTGTACTTGCTGTGCCTTTCTGTTGGTAGTACCCCTTCTGTTTTTTACAATATGTTACTGAAAGATATTAGAAAATGAATAGACTGTGGCTGTTAAAGGTTGAGGGCACAAGTGAACAACCAAATAAGATTTTCAGTGCTTAAAATATAGAATAGAGTAACAAAATAATATAGACTGTATGTGTCTTTGTTAGTACGGGTGGTGATGTGCAGCTTGCATGATTTCAGACTGGTTGAAGGGACGACCCTTAAGTTTTCCAGACACCTGGCATGCAAGTTTGGCATGACCATCACTGCCTCTCCCATTGCACTACACATCGCTCTCTGGGTACTTGACAGAGCAGGTCATTTATTTAGGCGGTTTATTAAAAGGTACATGAGCTCTGCTCATCGAACACAGCCTTGGAATAAAATTAGTTAATTTAGTCACTCAACTCAGGATGTACTGTAAGCAATCGACAAAAAGAAAGGTTCTGCTGTTTGAATACCTAATGTCTCAACTCACAGATACAAAATACACCTGTGTTTTGATGAAATGGTGAGTCAAACAGGCAAGCATTTTGAAGAGCCTAGTTTTTAGGCTTTATAATTAAGGAGTTGACCTTACATTACTAGAATGAGATCACTAAAAAAGGTTGCCCTCATTTGAAGGATCCTCTCAGACTCCATTAAACATCTTTATACTTTATACTTTTTTTTTCCTGTGATAACATTTTGATCTGCAGCCAGCTTATAGATGTAACAGTGCAATTTGCAGAAGGCAAAGATGAGAAAGCATTTTGCCGCTGGAGTATAAAAGTGAAAGTAATGTATTTAAGGTGTTTTATGCGACAAGGTCTCGGGTGCTTTGTTCTCTGATGCCACTGATTTCTCCTCTCCCATTTGCAGCAGTTTTTTACAGCAGTAAATGTGCCTTGGGGGATACTCTGAAGGTGACTGGAGGTGTATCTTAAAAAGGAAGTCTTTACATTCACTATAAGCATTTTTTCTGAATTTCTGCTGACACATCACAATCATTATCCATATTAATATATACTATTGAGACTTCTTCATGCTTAAAAGCACTTTGCTCTCACAGCCCTTTCTTTTATTGTGTGAACATCACACCCCATCTATTACCTACCAACTAATTTTTCCTCATAGAGGCAGAAATGTTATGGAGCTTTGCACCAAACACAGTTTTCACATGTGTAAACTATATAATTAAAAAATCAGATAAGCAAAGATTTTTAGCATAAGCTTAATAGCCAATAAACATTTGATGGGGTAACAAAATGTTTATCTTAATCTCTTAAAAACATAATTACATTTTCTGTTTTGGGGATATTTAATGAAGATTTAACGCAGAGTGAAATTTCACTTAACTCACTTGGATGAATTTAACAAAGACCTCCTAGCAAAGTGAGGAGTTAACCAAGTGGCAGCTGCAAAGGTGGAGATGGGGCACAGGGATGTGTGAAGGAAAATGCAGACGAAAGGGATTTGTGTTTTATAAATACTATATACAGTATACAGTAGGTTCAAAAAAGAGCTGGGAAATGATGATTTATAAAAGTTGGGGAAAAAGCCTTGGTTGTCATAATCCCTCCTGAATCTCAGTTAAGAACTTTCATTTCCCTATATTTAAGATAATCAGTCAAATCAGTCTAGTAAGCAAAAAAAGTAACTGGTGGATTTTCTGGCCTCCAGGTTTTCTTTCACACAGGACTGATCTTTGAAGCCTATATCGCTCTAATGATATAGGGATATTAGGGATATAGGGATAATGATCCCTCTTTTCTACCATTGCTTTGAATACCTTTGTTTGTTCTAAGTTAATCTGGTGTGTGTCGTTGATTGCACAGTTTCATTTTTTCCAATTCAAGAGGTAACTAAGAACTGCTTCAGCATATTATACCTAACACCATAATTACTGATGAATGGATGATAATGCTTGCAAGCATACACTGGTGTGTTGAAATGCCATGGGAAACATCTTCAGCTGCTAAATTAAAGAGTTTATTTAGAAACTTACCTAACAGCCTCTACCTTGCTTAAGTGCAGAACAACCCATCTAGTGTACTGTATAACACGTGGCCTGTTTCACGACGCTGTCAAGAACATTCATGAACCTTTGTGCAAAGGAATTATCAGAACAGCTGCAAACAACAAGAAGAGAGGATGCTTTTCGGGCCACTTTGCTTTGATAGCTAAGAAGCTAAATGAATTTAAATATTCATCCAGCTGTTTCTTGAAGTACCCAGTAACCTCTTGGCTAGGAAAGCTGCTCCACACATCCAAATAAATCTGCATATAATTCCTGTTCACTGTTCTAAACAAATTATCTTTTAGATTCTGAATTTGAGCCCCTGTGTTTTCCTACTGAGTCTGAAACAGTCGCATGTGTTGAACCTTTAACCTCAGTATGCGACAATGCTTGGAGACCAGGAATCTTGCTACTCTTCTTCAAACAATATTTAAGGCTATCATGTACTGTATTTAGTGATTAGGTGTGCAAAACCGATCACAATATTCTAAATAGAATCTTACTTACACATTAAGCAATGAACATAATTGACCTTGATTTGAATTCTACAGTTTTCTACACACCCAGAAAATGGTTTATTTTTAATTCTTTCACCAACTTACTATGTCGGTATTATTGTTATTAATTTTATTTTTCAAAATGGAAAAGGTGACAAATACTACAACAGTTACCCACCCCCATGATCATTTCCTCCAATTAAATAACAAAAAGAGCTAGAATCATGTTAGAGCTTTACTGTGGCAGGAGCAGGGGACACCATATGTCCACAATCTCTCTCCTGTGCCCGAAACATTGTGAATCTGTGCAATGGAAATTTTGCCAGCCACTGAACACAGAGGCTCTTGAGCACCAATTACTTTTGGTAAAGCTAGCCACTTAGGTCCATTTTGGAAGGATCAAGGAAAGGTAAAAACACGTTTCTGTCTTGTATAGAGGACATGGATGAAAAAAAAATGCCCCCAATATCTTGCTCAATTCGTTTGCAAATCTGAGTGTCTGTAGTTGGGGCCTGAACATTTTCTGACCACGTGACCTTCAGGGCTCCTAACCTGTAGTTCAATCATTATCTTCCAGGCTTCCCTGTAGACATTCTAATCTTGGCAATCATTAGGTAATCAGCATAATAAGCCGTGATTAATTATATAATTAGAAACTAATTATGATGAGTTTATTGGTGCAAATTAAGAAATTAAAAGTGGACGTGAACCACATTAATTGAACCAGTGCAAAAGTATCCATCTGCTGTACTGTATGTACACCAATGGAGTTTTCTGTAACAAAATACTAGTGAAATAAATCTGGGAGTATTCGCAAGCTGTAATTTACAATTGGACTGAATCATTGGTCTTTGCTAATATTTTCTTGGAAAAAAAATTGACATTATATATTCATTTTTCAAGAAAGAAAGAAGTAAATAGATAATTAATATGAAACAAAATGGAAAAATCATGATTGTATTCAAACACTTTGTAGTGGTATACCTAATTTAATTTAGTTTAAAAACATTATCTTAATGAGACACACAATTAGTTGAGTGGCTTCAATACAAAGTACTATGTGCAATAATAGTGATTACCATCATTTTGGAATAAATGATGAGAATCAGTAAACCTCAGCTAGACTCCTCAGTCAGGTACTGAATTTCAAGCAAAGATTTAACCATAAAGACCAAAGAGCTTTCAAAACAACTCAGGGATAATGTTGTATAAAGACACAGATTAGGAGAAGGGTATAAAACAATTTCAAATACTATACCTTTAATGTCTTTTTGCACAAAGTAAATTCAGTCATTTAAAAGGCAAACACAACCAGACACTGCTTAGATGAGGCTGCAAAATCACTCCAAAATGACTGAGCAGCTGGGAATGGAATGGGGATGCCATCATATTGCTAATGGCGATTTTGAGTCACAAATTTCAGTGGCCGAGATGGCAGCCCATAGGAGCATGGGGTTTACAATAAAGCACCTAAGTGATACTGCCAACATGGAAAATGTTTTTATGTGGCCAGACAAAACAAAATTGATACTTTTTGGTCAAAATGCAAAACTTTCCATCTGTTGTAAACCTAATATAGCACATCATCCAATCAACACCATCCCTACTGTCAAGCATGATGGTGGCAGCATTATGTTATAGCTCTCCTTCTCATCAACAGGGCCAGGGAAGCTTGTCAAGATCAATGGGAACATAGATGGAGCAAAATACTCCAGTAAATCTTAGAGAACAACTTGTTTCAGACCTGAAACTGGGATGAAAGTTAATGTTTCAGACAATTTACAGATTTGAGGCTTTAAGTGAGTTTATAAGTCTGAATGCATTCAGCATATTTGACTTTTTATTCTTTAGTTTTTGCTGATATGAAGTGTACTGTAACTTAACTTGCCATAGATGTTTTCTGTTTGAGCATTTAGCTTTTGATTACAATATAAAGTATTTTTAAAATATGTGTATACTGTACATCATTTTGGAATTTCACAAACTTACACACCATAGGAAGGGTCTTATTACCTCTGCCTTTAGTGACTGTTTGAAGAGCTTTGCTAATGGCAATGTCTCTTCTTTCATTGAGTAAAACTGGCATGTAAAGAAAAGATCTTTTATTATTTATTTTAGTGCTCATTTCAATATTTTTTATATCTTTCTCTTGGGCCTTCTTACAGTATATCTATATTTTTTAACCTGTGCCTCTGCAGGTTTTGAAACAATGCTGCTTTAACTTAAACTTGTTCTTTTTTAATTTATTTTAAAAAGTGCACTTTCTCCTTATATTTCTCATAATTGATTGAAAATACTGCATTTGTCCACTGCTTTCTAGTCTGCTGTAATTCTTATGGCTCAGTAACACTTTATTTAAATCCAGTCCTATGTAGTGAAATATCAATACAATATAGAGTCTACATACTGTAAACATGCTATAAATACATCTATAATCCTTTAGAACTAATAATTTCTATAAGTAGTCACGCCTTAACCCTAACTCCAGTCTTAACCCTAGCCATAGTGCAACTCTAACACTATCCTAAAACAAAACCCTAACACTAAGGCACGTGCTGACCTCTTGTCACAGTCCACGTGAGACTTCAGGCTCCCTCTACCACATGTTAATAAAGTTTATTGTATAAACCTGGAGGAGGGGGTAGCTCTCAGCTGTGGACTCCCAGAGGTTTCCTGACAGTTAAATGAGTTTTTTTCTCCCCCCTGTGCTATGCAGCTTATTCTACGTGTGGTACTTGCTCAGTCAACATCCAACCCCTAGAGGGAGCTCCAGTTCTTTCCTGTTCCTAGTTCCGTGTGATTATTCATGTCCTTCCAGTGTGTCTGGTTTCCGTTTCCTATTTAGTCCTTGTGTCTCCAGTGTTCCTCACTCAGCATTAGGGTACAGATGTTACGAGGCCTGCCTAGCACCAGGTCACCCCACATCCGTGTCCTGAGGGCTTAGGCCTCTTCCCCGACTTCGCATGACCCCTGAGCCTGGAGCAAGCCTCTGTGTTTGTCCTCTTTTTGCTGCTACGGGTCTCTACTGCTCTTCTGTTCATTCCACAGCTGGCCTTTCTGGTGTCCACAACACCCCTGCTGTGACAAATGTTATGTGTTACTGATATCTAGATAACAGTTATGCCTTCTGGAACAATAGTGGCTAAATAATATGAACGTTATTATAGTGGCATGTGTAACTTCTAGTACTTTAAAATATAGCCAGAAACAAATATGGGAATGCTTTTTTGAATCTGAAGGTGGGCCACTATAATTTAAACGCATCTTGTGTTAGTCTTGGGTTTCCTGAATGATTTGTACTTTCCTTGAAAGGGTCTTGAACAATTTTGCTCATCTGGGAAGCCTTTGTGAAGGGAAACGTTTTTTTTTTATAATTGTCTAGAAAGGGAACAATTCTTCACATAGAAGGTAAAAAAAGGGCACTTCATTTAACACCAGCCCAGTTTATTCTCAATTTGAACATTGGTAGACTCCATGCAGGTGTTATTCAAGCTACATAAGACCACATTCAACACAAAGTGCAGCCTGCAGAACTAACAACCTGAATTAAATTACTCATCTGTGATGGCAGGTTCACAATACAACAATAAGTATACCTCCTAATAAAGTGGTAGGGTAGTATTAGTACTAGGGGTTTTAATGTTGTAGGATATAAATCTGGATCTTATCATGCTGTTCTCACACACTATTCCCAGTGGAAGTCTTTCTGAATTAAAAAAAAACAACTTTCCTTTACTACCTCTGCAACTGTTCACAGGGGCCTGATAAGGTGTACCTGAAGAGAATGAATGTTCTGCTTTTCAAGTGGGAAAGGATTCAGATTGCAGAGTGCCTGGAACAAAAGGCCTGTTCTTGCCTCAAGGTGAGAGTGACAACAAAGCCTTAATGGCTCAGGGAAATGGAATCAGATAGAAATGTCAGCATAACCAGCACTTGGCAGCATGAAGTCAGATAACAATATCATCTGCAGATCACAACCACTGTAATAAAAGAAAACCAATTACTCAGAATCATTTAAAACAATTTGATAACTTACTGAGGTACTGTATAATGGAATAACAATAACAGCAATGACTACCTAAAATAACATTTACTGTACCAACAAAGATATTTTGTGTACATGTACATGTTATCCATGTACACTTTTATCTGGTTACCAGTCCAGAGTTATGTAAAGTTTTCAGAGAAAATAATTTGCAACTATTCAAATGTCATGAAAAAAGTACTAATTGTCAAAAAATGATACCCATTAATAAATAGAATCTCATATAATTAAATGGAAGACAAATATAACAATTAAAGTTTGGAAGTGCATTTTGAAGTTTCAAAGGCTTCCAAGGACGAGCCAACTGATTTAGTTTTTCTATGAGTGTGAGCTTGAAGTAAACCTAGGGATAGTTAGAATAATTAATGCCAAGGTTGGAGTTTATTTGGTCAAACATTTATGAGCAGTTACTGGTACACGGTGTGTTTTGCCAAGCAGGTAATGATCTATTGTGGGAATATAGAACATAATTGCATATTGTGACACAGGAAATCTGAGAAGAAGGCCTTGGTGTGATGAAACTGTCAAGTTTCTATACAGCTCTTGCAGACGTTCCTAAAACTGAGGCCATCTGAGAGTAGAACATGCAAGAGCCAAGCTCCAAAACCTGCAGCATTTTACAACAGCACTAGGCTCCACAATTTAAACATTTATGATTTCATCTTTTATCATTCATATCTTGAGAAATGTTTACATTTCTAGGTTCACTGCATTCACTTACAAAATGAGGGGTACAATATATCCATGAGCCTGCTGTAGGTGTGAGATCATTAAAAAGCCTTTCTCCAGACACTTATGTCTTTGAGGTGCCTCTGCTGGCCTTTTCTCAGGCAACCGCGACTGACGACAGACAAACAGATGTCTTGAAGACACATTCCTTGTGCAGAAAGCAAAGGTGGCATCTTGAAATGAAGGGTGAAAGATTTATAAATTGCACACTGGTGAACCTGTAAAGGTGTGAAGAATGAAATATCTACAGTTTATATAGAATCGGGGGGCAGCACAGTGGTGTAGTGGTTGGTATTGCTGCCTTGCAGCACTGGGGCCCTGGGTTGAATTTCTGGAATGCTATGTGCATGGAGTTTTTTTTCTTCATGTTCGCATGGGTTTCCTCCTGGTGCTCTTGTTTCATCCCACAGTCCAGGTAGGTTAATCAGCTTCTGGGAAAATGGGTCCTGCTGAATTGTGCATGTTTGTGTCTGTGTGTGACTTTTGATGGATTAGTGCTCCATCCAGGGTGTATCCTGCCTTGTGCCCATTGCTTGCTGGGATAGGCTCTGGCTCTGCTGTGACCCTGTATTGGATAAAGCTATTAGAAAATGGATGGATGGATAAATATAATGTCATTTATAGCTAAATGGACCATATCTGTGAAGGAGCCTTTGGGAGGCCTTCAATTAGCAATGAATTTTGGAACACATTTTAATGCAGCTTGATTATCCCTCTCTCTTTTAAAGGACATTGGAACATTAGTGGGAACTGTCCCTGGCCCTTTCTTTTTCTTCTGTTTTGGTTCACAGTGCATTCGCAAGGTCAGCCGTAATTATCTCTGATTCTCTTAGGTGTCCGAGAAAGTGCAGCGGGGCAGAACAACAATTAGCACTTCCAAAGTGGAGCTAAAATTTGAAATGAAGAATAATAATAAATTGGGACAGAGCTATAGTACTAATAATTATCTGAACTGTATGGAATGGAAAATCCACCAGGCTGTTTTCAAATTATAATAATTAGGGAAATTGTACCCATAGATGAAGTGTTAAAGTTTAATAAGACAGAGTGGGAAACTTGTACAGCAGTCACTGAAGTGTTTCTCTCAGGCAAATTAAAATGGAACTTCAAGATATGTTTGTCAAGTGCTTTAATGAGAAGCTAGACAGCAAAAAGGAGGTTTCACAACAGAAGAAGGCTCTATTAGTACAAAAACTGCTCCATCATTTATTCATTTAATAAGGATGAGGACTGTGTATATTAACTAAGATAGAACAGAATCCTAAACAAACAAACAAACAAACAAACAAAAGAGGGGGAAACTGCAGAAAAATCTGTTAGCTACATTGTGATTCAGAGGTGAACTGTCATGTGTAATTAAAATAATGGGTTTTTCATCCCAAAGCTCTTTACATACTGCATAATAGGGGAACAACTCCATACACCACTGAAGTGCAGCTTCCACTTGGTGATTGGCTTCACCAGTTTAATTCAAGAGGAAATTTAGGTAGGCCAATTGTGCAAGCTCATAGTGGATATGAGAACTATGACAAGCACAGAAACATATACTGTATAATAGAGATACTGCAGTAAGAAATAATCTAAGGTTATTGATCAATTGCATCTGATTACTGGGTACTTGTAATTCACATCTGCTTTTCAGAACATCGATTACAAAAGCTGATCACTATTGAGCTAAAGAAAGAGTCCTGGTAGTTTGTGTACAAAGAGCTTCAGCAAGCCTAGCTGTCACTTTTTACTTGAAGTCTCATACTATATTTCTATATAAAGCCTGGAAGGCATTGATTTCTATTTCTGTTCTCTTCAGAAAACTAATGGTTTAAAGATGCTGTTGATTGTTGATCAGATTTGTGTTCCTTTATTTTTCTATCCAGTGTAGATGAGGTAGAATCAGTGGGGGTGCAGGGCAGGGCAGGTGTTCATGAAAGTGTTCCTGTAAATCAGAAGGCAGCCTAATGCTATCCTTAACAAAGAACTCGATAGAGGACCACACTAAATGTCATAATTTCAGATCAAGGTTTAACATTAGCACTGATACAGTTGTGCAACCTTCAGGTTTCTTATAGTGAGAAAAAAGAGTCTTTCCAGTTGTGTAACATTGATTTCTAACATTCCATCTGTTGTCAGCTTCATCAGCATCCGTGTAGAGAATAGTATTTTGTCCATGAATAACAAAAAGTAGGATTAATTAACATATGCTGTCACACTCACACAGACAGTGAGATACTGCTATTTAAGTATCATAACAATTGTAGGGGAACACAAGACAAATTAACAATAATGGGAGACATTGGGTCATGGCTTGACAGTTTGGTCGTTAGTGCTTTAGTGCTCCAAGGTAACATCCAGCAAGTGGTTGAAGGAATCTAAGGCATCAGCTTAAAGCACATGACTAGGTAGGTAAAGAATTTCTTCCTGTTCTTGGTTTTAAATCCAAATGATGTGTCAACATAAGCACTTAAATCTTATGCCTTCAGAATAGCCTCCTAGTGTTTCACATTTTATACTTATAGTTTTTTTTTTTACTGCCTGCATGCATAAACCCCCCAGCTGATTGTTGGCCCAGTCTTGATTTTATCTAAATCTTTTTGAGTTTCATTTGTTGCTCTAAAGTGCTTGAAAATCCTCCTATTTTAATAATGTCTTTAAGCTTGACTAGTTTACTAACTATACCAGAAACTAGATGGACATAAATTAGCAAGAACTTAGGTCTTAGTACAGATGCCCTTTGTGATCACTGAGAAGACACCACAGCCTGAATGTGTGACACTACCCAAACTCCAGCACTGGCAGCATGTCACCTTTGTTTTTTACATTTTAAGTGGTCTTTCTTTCATCTTTTAAATCCCAGATCATGCTGTTCCCATTCTGGGGAAGACATCATAGTTCTTTATCCACTGGCATTCCCTACATCTTTAACACTCCATTCATGACACATTGCACTCACCAAAACATCATTAATCACCAGACATTAATCACTCAGCTTCTTAGATACTCTTCAGGACTAGCATTTCCATCCAACAACACTTGTGATCGCCAACTACCCTGGCGGATCCTGTTTGGCCAGGGATGCCTCTCTGTAAACATCACTTATATCCCTGTTGCAGCAGCTGCCAGTTTTTTTTCTCTCATCTCACACTCTGAGACAGCACATCTTTCTGCTGATGGCAAGGGTCAGGGAGCTATAAAATTCTACTATAACATTTTGCTTTTAACTTTTTAAGGCTATGAAGGAAATCTATACCATTTCGTGATATGTGTAATTTATGCCCCTACTCAAACTCTGAGGTGTTTATACTCTGATTTTATGTTGTTTTATGTTGGTTTTAAGATGTTTTTTTGTTTTATTTCCAAACTAATTAATTGCACAGTGCTTTTACAATGTTTTTAATGAAGATATTTAATTTAAAAATAAAGTTTATTATTATTGTTTGTGTTATGATTTCACAAAGTAGTACTATAAAAAGAGTTAGCTCTTCTGTTGCTATAATAATTATTTTGCTGTGTCTATCAGTTATTTCAAGAGGTGAAAGTAAACAATCAAAAATATTTGACATTTTGGAGTTTGTTCAATTTATCTTATGTGGAGGGTCAAAATGTATAATCCCTAGATTCTTTGTGAACCAGAATCAGTAGTCCAGCCTTTTAAGTTTAACATTGTTCTCATTACAGAAGGAAAACACAGTAGTTGAAAATGCTTTATATATATGAGAAGATCAACTCTATTCACCACTAATGAAAAGCTTCTGGTGATACACAGCAGTCATTATGTACTAGCTGCATTGCAGATTGAGCAGAGAAATACTATATCTTACCACACCAAAAGAAAAAACGTTTTTGTTACTGTTTTACATCCCTGTTACTTGCTTTTTAATTGAACGTTACAACTGATCATTTGTGTAAGCATAGTATTATAGTGAGTAGCTTTACTCTCATTTGGTCTTTTTTATATCATGTGAAATATAGCTTATCAGGACCTTTCAAAAGGCACCTTAAGATGCCTCTATTATATTTGGCATTGGCATTACTGAAATCTATCTTTGAAGTGTTTTTTTTTCTTTTCTTTAGAGGATTTACTGTGAAGAATGCATGAAATAAGATTTCCCCAGTAATGAGCAATTAATAACTAACGATCAGCTTTGGTAAAACGCAATTAGCTATGCATAAAAACTAAATTACTGATTAATCAAACTGAGAATTTTTATGTAAAAGCTACTATTTTAGCATGTTATATTTTATGATGACATTTTTTTAATCATCTGATTCTATAAGTTGTATTATGTTGATTTTTCTCCGGAGTTACTGATGAATAATTATATTTTATTTTATCATCTGTATTCAATCTCTTTTAGTTTATATTGTGTGAATATTGTGTGGAGGTCTGAATCAGATATTTGAAATCCTTCAAGGTACTGAGCAATCTAGTCTAGAAGGCTTCTTCAGGCTCAAGAAGAACCCAGGGACACAAGTGAAAATGAAGTTTAGGAACAGCAGGTCGTAGGAGTCTGGAGTGCAGTACCTGACCATACTGTTGAAGCTGACACAGATGACAAGACCATTCATCAGATTTGGTTTATGTGGTTTTTAACATGTAATTGAGTGCACAGTCATGTAAGTAATGCATTTATGTGATCCTTGGATCTTCAGCTACTAGGAACAAAACAAAATACTAGGAGAAATGCAGACAATATAAGTGTATAATATAAGAAAAACAAGCTATTAGTATCATAATAAGAGTGAATGGCAAATATCCACCTCTTGTTTGAACCTTTGACTCAAAGTATTACAGATAAACTTAGAGTTGCGTATGTTCAGCAAAGGTCAGGTTATTTCCCGGCTACACAATTCAGTGAGTTTTCAACACTTACTGACTTGGTTCTCAAAGGAAAATAGTATCCAGTATGTCCAAAGAACTCAAAGCTGAAGAATCACAGAAAAAAATAACACTATTAAAATAGGAATGATAGTGAAACAGAAACAATCTCAATTAAGGTTTCTACTTTAATCTAGCTTGTGGTCTACAAATGCATGATAGGTCAGTCATACCATGCATTTGTTTCTATCCCTGTAGCCTTTATTGATGCACTCTGCTGGGACCCCTCTCCTGGTGTGCTTTGGCTAAGGTCTTTAAAGAAAATGGATTCAGCTTCAAGGAATATTGGCAAGGTGATAGACACGACAGTGAGAGCATATGAGCAATATAGACAAACTTGTCACTGGCAATGAAGCAGAAAGGCTTTAAAAAAGCATAGACTAATGCTTTGAGGTGTAGAAACACAAGTATGGAGGATCTTGAGAAGAACATTGGGGTACTCTATGAACAGACTGGTGATTTTGTCATTTAAAGAAAGAAGAGAAAATGGGCTGGCATCTGTCATGCCCTCCACTTCTAGAGGGCGCTCCTGCTCTGTCCTGTTCCTAGTTTCCCTGTGCTTTGCTTGTTCTTCCAGTGTGTCTTGTTGTCTGGGGCTTTATATTTCCGGGTCTCCCTATCCTCCTCGCTCGGCATTGGGATCAGTTGTTGAGAGGCTCGCCTCACCAGGTCGCCCCACGTCTGCTACCTGAGGGCTTATGTCTTGTTCCGACTCTGCCCGATACCTTGAGCCCGGACCGAACCCCCGCGTTTGTTCCGTTCCTGCCGCTTCGCATAGGGTCCTCCCATCTCGTCGGTTTCTCTCCAAGACTAGCCCCCAGCTTCCGTGACAACATTCACATTTTCCCTCTAAAAATATACACAGCCTTCAAATATAGCATGCGGGTATCTTTGGTTAATGGAAGATCATAGTTGTCACATTCTATCTATACAAAATAAGTATAGATAAATGATTCTCTTTCATTATACTGTATGTAGTGCAGTAACTCAGGCAAAGGGAAATAATTATCCCGATTATGAGTGTAGAATTAAATTCAGAATTAAATTCATTCAGTTCAGAATGAGGATCTAAAATCAACAAGATGTTAAAGTACTTAATACAAATCCAGAGTAACCTGTAAAGTTTAACAAAGTCATGCAACAGCTTTTATACCTTTAAACCAAACAAATAATCATACTGTAGATTTCATTTCTTATTTCTCATGTGTTCATCAACTCAAGAAGTCAAGGAGACAAATTAATACTGAGTTGAAATTTTAAAGTACATGTAATTAAATCTAGGTTATTGTCTTGATATCAGCACACACTAATTCTCTACAAGTACCCCCTGTCTTTTACAATATCAAGATTGTGTAATTTTCTTAGATTTCTTTTGGTGCCAGTTTTTATCAGATTGATTTCTTGTGCTCATTTGGTAAAGCGAAACCCACATATTGAGGCTGATGAAGGCTGTTGTTGCTGTCTGTAGGTGTGTCAGCCAAAGATTCCCAAGGGTCCTCCCTGTCTTCAAGAGCCTGGGATTCCTTCCACTCTGCCATGTGAGTTTGCCTGTAGCATAGCCAGAAGGTCTGGACCTCTTAGGAAATGACTAGACTGAGTCTATGTGGTGCTCTTGTATGACCCTACTTGCAGTATAAAGATATGTCACATTTTGGCTCCTTTTTCCTATAATTCCTGAGTAGTTTGAAAGTCTTAAAGTAAAATTTAATAAATCAATGGAAAATTAGCTTTATAGCTGTAGACAGTATTCCTGCTGGTGTTGTGAGAATTGTATGTCATACACCACAGTCAGTGGTATGATACCATTTTTATATCTTTATTCAGTTACTAAGATCTGAAGATGGAACTAAATCTTTACATTAATCCACTAAAACTGGACCCAATGACAAAATTATTGTTTATCCAGTTTTAGTAATATAATTACTGTTTCTTAATCCAGTAATTATGGATGATTTCTGAGAACTTGTAGAATTTTTATACTTTTAGAGTTTTATATTTTTAATCCAAATGAGACTTAATGACTTGAATGTTATAAATTCAAAAGCCCTTTGTCAATGGCCAAGTGACCAGGCTTGGCTCAAAAGAAAAGAAACTCCCACAAAGCAGTCTTCAAATGCAAACAAAACTGGATTTATTGCCAAAAAAAAATAGGGATAACAAAAAAAAAAACCCTCACAGGAGTACTCTCCACACCTTTCCTCCAAGGCACCCTCCTCCATACTGAGTTCTCCCAGTCCCTTTTATAGCCCCTCCTCTCCCAGGGCCCTTCTCTCTTAAAGGGATTTGCTCATATCTGGTGGACAGTTTTTAAACAAATAAAGTACTTAATACAAATCCAGAGTAACCTGTAAAGTTTAACAAAGTCATGCAACAGCTTTTATACCTTTAAACCAAACAAATAATCATACATTAGTTATTTATAGATGGCCTACTAGAAACCTTTCCCTTTAAGATCAGCAGTGTTTTTAGTACTGCTGATGTGGCAGTGTGGGGAACTACAAACTACAAACAGAAGGTGACTGGTGGCCATGTTGTCCACCATTCACACTTCATTCACACTTCATTCGTATCACATACACACTCTCAAACATACCAGAAGGGTAAAGGGAAATATTGGAGTATTTCACATTGTAAAATAAAGAAAAATAACAAGCACTCTGTCACACCCTTCAAACACCTTGGGTGTCATGTAAGACAAGTACAAAATTCTCAGTTTTATTAGGGAAGGCAATGTGAATTAGAACAAAAATTATCAAAATGAAAATTGAAAACATAAAAATTGCAAATAAAACAGGTTATGAACCTTACAGATGATCGATTATTAGATTAAAGGGAAGTACCAACAAAAATAATACTGGAAGTAGAAAAAAAAGGCCTTCAAGAATCAAAAATCCAGAGGAAAAATATCTCACCAAATGTACTCCATGTTCTTGTTATGATATTGTTTGGCTTGGACCAGGTTTCTTGTTGAAAAAACATTGTCATGTTTTCTGCTCTCTGCCTTTAATTCCAAACATAAGGGTATAATGTCTATCCATTCAAACTGCTTAGTCCCATACTGGGTCACAGTGGACTGGATTTTACCCTGACAGAAAATAGGTGCAAGTTAGGGTACACACTGAAAGGGAAGTCAATCCATTGCAGGGCATACAAACATACGGAGGAGAATTTAGAGACACAAGTTAACATAGACAATATGTCCTTAGTGGAAGGAAACCAGAACAACTAAAAAAATGCATTCAGTCACAGGGAGAGCGCAAAAGGTGTCCGCCATTTTCAAAATCTGTCCTACTAAATGTCAGATTAGGACATGAAATATTGGTGCAATCAGTCATTAGCAAGTCAATGATAGTACTTTGGATATAATGCTTAATTAATAAAAATTAAAATATGCTACAACAGAATGGTGTCAATTAATATCAAAACTCTTCTCCCATTAAAAGAACTAAAACCAGATTTTAATAACAAAGTTCTAACAGGTTGAATGACTTATGTCTCAAAATGGACACAATTCCCAATACTGGGGACACTAGACCCTTTATCTGTTAGAACAAGTAAAGGTTTATTCCATGTGCTCACCTGTGTTCACCCGAAGAAGGCTCCAGAGCCAAAATGTTGTGTTTCTTTTCTTCTCTTTTCAGCTGGAATAAACCTTTACTTGTTCCTTTGCAGCCTATGTATGCTGACCCAGCTACCCCCTTGTATCTGTTGTATCTGTAGTGTAATATGACATTAAACTTAAACTTTACAGAATGTGAAATAAACAATATGAAATAGAATCTAAAATAAAACAGAAAAGAACAGATTTTTAAATCTGACCTTTACAGTGGCTGACGTTTTAAGATAAGATCAATTTAATCAAATTTTAAGATACCAATCATTTGGTTTTCTGTTGTTTTGTATTATCCAGGCTTGCTTCTAGTGAGAAAGTGACTAAAGATTTGTTCCAGCTTAAGGGGCAATCTGAAGCAGTTACAAAGAACTCTGTTAATTTTTTTGCTTTATCCTTTTGTCACAACAGATTTATACATATTATACAAATTTGTACATGCAGTACACAGCCTGCAAAACAACAATTACTACTGAAGATGATTATGATATTCTTTCTGTTTAAGGGATTCTAGTCTTCAAAAAGCCTTACTGGAACTCACTAAATCATCACTAGCCAGTACAAATGAAAGGAGCCTAACACATTACAGGCATGGTCGAACATTATTCTCAGCCACATAAATAGAGATGCCTGCTATTGTCTACAAGTTCTTTCTAAAGCAGTTTGTTACAAGACCCTACCAACACAAAACAGGACATTATCATGTGCTACAGTTTACTCTTCTTTTGTTGAAGGAATTTATCTTTATTAGAAAAAAGAAACAGTCATGGAATTAAATATGTAGCATAGATATTTGCATGGAGAGGAGAGACCTACTTGTTTGGAGGTCATATTATGAATGATGACTTTATGATTTATTTTCTTCTTCTCTTCTAAAAGGCCATTTGAAGGTAAGCAAAGGCAGTGTTGTCCCATCATTGTGCATTGACAGCTTTCCACCTATATTTTGTAGCTTTCTGACTCTCCGACAATAAGTCTGTATCCATACATGCACAAATTCAGGATGACAAGTTAAGTGGCTTACCTATCCTCTGGGGCTAATACAACATGCAGCCCTCAGGAATTTAAATAGAATGCCTTTTGCATGAAGGAATAAACAGTATAGATCAATTGTTTGTCACCGAGGGTTGAGATTTGCATTGAAAATCCCCTTAGTTTTTGGACCAGTTTTAAATTAAAAAAAATATTTTTAAAAGGAATCTTTCCAATAAAATATTTTTGTAAATATGTACACACAGAGTTAATTGTTGTTAATTGTTGTGAAACTGAAAGCAGCGGGAGATTTTTCACAGGTAGGATGGGGGTAAAGACATTCTTTTCCACAAGTATTCTTATCACTCTAAAGTTTTTAAACTTCTGGAAAACAAATACAAATCAAAAATTCTAATTGTTTATTTCAGCCACAGATAATGCTGTTGTTCATGCAATGTATGCATCATGACATCTTGAGTTTCCATGCTTAATTTTTTAAGAACTATTGTTGGAATTTGAAGCACGTTTCAAGTCTGTGATCAGTGATTCTCTAACCCTAACCCTAACGGCACAGATAGGACAACTGAACAATAGTTAGCACCTCATTCTTTCAGGTATTCTTTAGGTCAGTGACTGTGTTCCAGCAACAACTCTGAATAGAAAAGAGCAATAAAGGCAAAATATTGACAAACTATTCCAGTTTTGGAAAAAATGAATGAAGACTATTCAAGATTTCACATCTATTTGTCATAATGTGCAGATCATTATGCTCACAGTAGTGAGAGTAGTATAAGAGGTGGGGTCAACTTGGGCTTAGTTAACAAAACGTCTACAAAAATCTGAACGACCTGAAGCTGACCAAGTTCTTTAAATGGGCCACCTGAAGTGATTTTCAATGTATTTCTGGACACAATTCTGAAATATCAATACAGTGTTTTGTGTAGTAGAGCACAGTCGGATACCCAATGTTACTACCAGGAAAAAATAAACAAATAAAAATGTCAAAGGAAGTCAATGGTTCCATTAAAACATTAATTATATTTGGAATAAAAACACATTCAAGACATTAATAAACATCTGCGATCAGTGATTCTCTAACCCTAAGCCTAATGGCACAGATAGGACGCCTGAAAAATAGAACTTCAGGTATTCTTTAGGTCATTGACTGTGTTTCAGGAACAACTCAGAATAGAAAAGAGCAATAAAGGCAAACTATTGACAAACTGTTCCTATTTTAGAAAGAATGAATGAAAACTTTTCAAGATTTCACATCTGTTTGTCATAATGTACAGGTCATTATGCTCGTACTAGTGAGAAGTGTGTGAGAGGTCGGATCAACCTAGGGTTAGTTAGGTTAGTTTCTGCATAAATCTGGACTAAAAGAAGATGACCATTTTCTTTAAATGGGCCACATTAAGTGATTTTTAATGTATTTATGTACACAATTGTGAAATGTTAATAGTGTTTTGTGTAGTAGAGCATAGTCTGATACCAAACGTTACTACCAGGAAATAGTTTCAATTATATGCATTTTTCGAAAGCAGTGCAATATCTACAGATAAATAAATTGACCAATATGCTGAAATGGTAACTAAACAGTAGAGACCACACATTGTGAATACTGCCATGCATTTATACTTGTTTTCCTTCTGATCCATCTGAGAAGGCAGTGACTCTGAAAGGCACTGATTCTTCAGGTTTTGGTCTTCGAATTAGAAAGAAGCAGTTCATGGATGTCTGTGGCACTTCAATGTTTACACAGTGTCACCAAACTAGGCCTTGAATGAACAAAGGAATCAGAAAGAAGATGCTGAATCCTCATGTAATGTTACCTAAGAGTTAATAGTATTATTCATATTATGAATTGTTTTAATATTATGATTATGATGATGATGATTATTATTATGATTATTAATAGTATTAACACGTCAGTTCTTCTCTTGTTGCTGTCTAGCTTATTTTAAGGGTCCTTTGATAGGAAACTCAGAGGGAAGTGGAGGGGAGTTAAATATCTTTGTTCTTCTTTAGTCCATTTTTAGGTTCACAATAATATGTACTTTATGTAAAGAAATATGTTTATTCTCTTTTATGTCTAAAAATAATTAATTTGCCAATAAATATAGCCACTCGCAGTATGTTCAGAAAGTAGCAGTAATAATAATGACAGTCTTAAACCACTATTTATCAGCTCGGTATCATGCTGTGGAAGCATCAATAATTTACTGTTTCTCTATGTATTTATGAACATAAGCTTGTCTTCTCTGATTTCCTGTTATGCAACCAATGTAGTAGGTTGGAATACATTAAGACACAACCTCTGCAATTGCTTTCTTTTCAATCCAGAGAATCAGGACATTCTTTCATTTGTACAAGAATGAATGTTACTTACGATGTTGTTGGTATTTACTGGGGTAAGCAACGGCATAATTTTACTCTCTTTTTTAACAAAGCAGTTAAATTGCCTGTGATGCATTTCCCAGCTGCATCAACAAATCAAAGAACTACACACTAATGGATGTTTCTCCTCTTCTAAAGATTTACTTGTTAAACGTCTTGGCCATATGTCCAGGAATGAGGTCTCAGGGGTTTTAATCTTCTGGTAGAGACATTGCAAGAACGAAGGGAGAAATATATCCTGAAAGTATATGTAATGGATATCCCAAACGTATCTAAATGTAGATATTTTTTTAAAAAGTCAGTTATTTCTTAAATCTATTCTATTTCAATGTATATTTCGTAATGTTGATACTTATGTGTAATGAAAATATACTTTAGATATTGATATATGGGAGAGGAAGAAATTATGAGAAAGCATAAGACAATGCAGAGAGAGAAAAACAGTCCGCAAGTAAAAGGATACACATGTTGGGTGTCATGAAAGAAGTGTCCATATTATTTGGACTAAAAGTAAGGTCTACATTGAGAGATAGTGAAATTAGCATGTATGTTTAAAACAGGAAACAGGAGTGTGGAGGCAAAATGAGCAGGGGCAAGGTTAGGTTTCCCTTGAAGAGACAGAAAAAATAGGGTTGAGAGGAAGATCTAATGAGATTGATACTGACAGACTACAGCAAGGGAGTTAAAAAATTAAAGAAGATGTGAGGAAGAGAGAGTGAGGTAGGGGAACACCGAGAACAGGGAAGGGGAGGAGGAGAGCAAGAGAGGTGAAATGCAGCTGCCTGGGCGCCAATGAGGAGGTGGCTTTAGGATGACTCCCTCTGTCTCATTTCTCCTCAGAAGGCAACCTGTACTATACATTGATTCCTCTGTTCTTTCCCAGGGATGGTCTCTACAGGCACATTCCAGGATGAAAAATTGTCTCTCCAGGTGCTGTGTTTGCACTTAAACAAAATGCATATTGGATATAGGTTTTCAGATGGCAGATCAGTTTATTCCTTTAACCAATAAAAAATATTAATTCGACAGACTGGATACTGCGTTAGACAATACTCAAAGTAAACGCGTTAGAATATCCTCGCCACGTGGAAGAAAATGTCTTATTACAGGTCAAAGCATCACAACGTCTTTTGGGCTTTCAACTGAAATTACCTTTCAAATCTTTAAAAATGTATGAATGCATAAAAAATGCATGTATCTCATTTTATGACCAAATAAACTATGTTTGAGGTTCTCATTTCAAGGGAAATTGTAACTAGTGCACTGAAGTTGAAACTGTTTATAGGAATTTGTTTGTTTTTATCTTAGAGTAATGAATATGCTCTTGTGAAAATCCAAAGTTGCATACCTGCTGCAAGTATTTAGTAGCTGTGGCTGTAAAGAGATATAACAAAGCATAGCTGTGTTTTGCATCTCAATTAATTTAAAAAAAACTTTTTAAAAAAACTTTGTTGAAATTCTGAAAATATTTTGGGGTGTGAGGACTTCATCTGTGTTTTCGTGTGCATCTTTCATTTTTTTTTATTTAGAATGATGTATTAGACAAGTATAGTACATTTCAGAGAACAATCATCCACATGGAATGGTGATATCATATAATAACATATTGTATATACAGTACACTGTATGTAGTGTAATATAACATATATAAAATGCATATAAAACACATTGCATTTCAATAATTGTAATACTATAGATGAGAAGAATTAAAAAAAATATTTGTAATAAATTACTTCTAATATCAACAGAAATAAAGATCTTGTACTTGGTCTTGTACTTTTTAGTGTACCTCTTTAAATAGACAAAGGTCACAACAAACGATCCCATACTTGACCCAATTCAGTACCACAAACAAAAAGTGTTCAGAGAGATTATTTTGAAAATAGAGAGGTGTAATACTTTGGAAACCCCAACAACTTTGTCTTTAAACCTCTAGATATCAGGCTGCTGTTGAAAGATAGAATACAGTATAAGGGATCCAAATGACACTTATATTTGGTTTGCCTTTTCAAAATATAACTCTCCCTCCCCAATCCATGCTGTAACTGGTTAACAAAGAAATTTGTAACAGTCTTTGCAGCCTCAGTCCAGCACCATAGAAATTCTTATCTCCTGGTCTGTATTCAGTAGCAGTACTCCCAGAAGGGATTTAGCAAGTAAGTTAATTGAAATATCATCCTCTGGTACAGTATATGTTACTAGTAACTGGTGGTGTCCTTCTTATTCTCCTTCCTTGCTTTTTTCTGAAATATCTGAAATAGAAGCATGTAAGGAGATAAGAAAATGTAATGATGAAAATAGGATATTCAGCAGATCAGTGTTAGTTATTTTTATAGATTTATTGATTGTATAACAGCATACAGTATAGATTATTTAAATAAGGGATCTCTACCTCCACATTGCATTTTGGAAATTAATTCCACACATTGATAATTTTATTTCTAAATTAGTGTATTCCATCAAATTTTTAACAAGTTTCCAGTTAAGCCCTCATGTTCTGTTCATTAAATGAATTTTGCAATATCTACTGGGTTCAGCCTTGTTTATTCTTTTAAAAATTTGAAAGACTTCAATCAAATCTTTATTTTCACAGAGATTGAAAACTTTCAGTTAACTAAATCTGCTCACATAACTCATGTCTTTATGCTCCTGCTAGTTTCTGGACTCTCAGGCTTCTTCATTTTTTTTATTAAAACTCTTTATTCTCAGCATCATTCATTCTTGCCTCTGGAGTGGGAGGGGCTCCAATTAATTCAAGGCACTCTGATAGGCTCCTACAGTGTCTTTTGGACAGTATCTATGGAAGACTAGTGCTTCTGGGACCACATAAAAGCCCTCCCATATGACAAACAATGGCTCCTGTGGGACATTACTGGCTGTACCAGTGGCCAGATCATCGAGTGAGGAAGAATGAGAGGGAAAGGGGAAAACAGGGTTAGATTTGAAAGAATTTGTAAATGAAAGATACAAGGTGTGATACATCAAGGAAAAATATTGACCCTGGCCAAATGACTTATGCCAAGTAATGTATTACACTGCTGCTTTAAAGACAGAATAAGATTCTCTCTTTTTTTTTTTCCAGGAAGGGGAACGATTCACATCAAGAATATCAGCTACAAACCTTGGAAAGGGAACAGTTAAATACTGATTGTAGTTACAAACCATAGGAGAGGGCTTGGAAGAAAGAGAGAGGCCAGGTTTCAGAAGCCCAAGGTTAGGTCAAGAGCTCCTATATTTCAATTACACATACACTGGAAGAAGCCAGGGCAAGTAGAGTAGGGCTCTGTTAACACACTGGAAACACAGTGTGAATAGTGTGATTGTGGTCCTTTTGGGATTGCTGGATCAGAAGTCTCCAGGGCCCGAAAGCATAAAAACTCTAGACTTGCTGAGAGTCACTTTGAGAAGCATTTCCTCACGGCTGGGAGCTAAACCCTCAGGGGTAGAGAAGGTAGAAACTCTTCCCAGGATCCGTTTCAGAGTAGCTGGAGGAGTCCTAGATGAACCAGGTCACAGTACTAAATGGTCCTGCAGCTGGGCATTTGGCATATCCGGACCTGTACAGAATCCCTTTGAGATGCATTGCCTTGTGATTGGAAGCTGAATCCTCAGAGGATGGAAAGAAAAGGAGTTTCCTTATTAACAGAAGGACTCCCCTGACTCAGAAAGAATAGCTGGCTTGGGAATGGGAGCCGAGATCTCAGGGGACTGAGAGAGGAGAAGAGTTAGTAAGAAATAAATTGAATTGGAAAGCATAGGAGCATAGTATGCCCAGGGATCCTTTCTGACTCATATGGTGAAAACTGCCCCAGAAGGGGTCAAGATGGGACTGCCAACCTGAAATTGGGGAAATAAGTTTCACTTGCCCCCAAAGAATGTACCTCTGTTCAAACACATTCACCAACACCCTTGATAAAGAGCACGCCAATGCATAAGAAATGAAGAGATAAACAAGGAAGGATAAACAGCTGAACTATGGAAGCTATGTAAAGGATTGCCCACTTGGTGGAGAGAAAATAACGCTTAAGCTAAGAGTGAAACCACACACTAATCCTAGCTGCACATTCTGCACTCATGATGACATAATCTGCATACAAATTCAACTGGCTCTTTTTCTCTGTGCCATGTCTCTCCATGCCAGCCTTGCACTGTTGTTAGTTCTTTCATTCCTACTTGGCAGCCCAGGCACACGTGTTCATGTGCTATGAGCACCAGATGGTCTGAGCTCCCATTACCTCACTGATCACCCAGTTAAAGAAAGTCTATATCAAAGACAACTATGCCACTAATATAAATATTTGCAGGAATTTACATATTGGCAGGTCGACTGACATATTTCAATATACTGTATATGCATTAGTTAACATTTGTCAATTCTATTCTTAGTAACACAGTGCATGTCTGCAAAAAGAAATAGGAAGAGTGAGAGAGATCTTACTGTAAGTGATGGGAATCCATTGGAAGAGAGTGTTTCCTCAGGGTACAAAACAACACAGCAGTGTCAACAGAAAGTTGTAAATAGGCAAGAGATGAAAGATGCAAGGTGTGATATATCCAGGAAAATTGTTGACCCTGGTCAAATGACTCATGCCAAGTAGAGTATTACATTGCTACTTTCAAGAAGTGCAAACAGTCTAAAGGAAAAAAATAAGAATGTTCAATGAGTCTACTGTAGAAGGACATCATAGAGTGCAAACCTTTATTTATCTTTTTTACTTGACAAGAAATGTGGTGCTGCTGTGATGGGAGAATCTATGAAGAACTGGTCAAGTTTAGTTGACTCTTGTCAAAGTGCTTTTTTTCAAGCCCCTGTCTATTACAATGGTCCCATTGTCACAGAATTCCACCACCCATCACACACTCCTCAAGATACTACACATGCTACACTCATACTGTATGTAGTAATGTGCTTTAATTGCATTAGGAGTCTGCATTCCGTACCACAAACACAGAAATATACAGGTTGCTTCCATTAATCCACCCCTTAACAACCACATTAGGGTTGTAGGTAATTCCTATTTGGGCCTCAGTAATCTTAAAACATTCACCTTCCATTCCTGCAAAGCCAAGAGAAGCCTGAAAGACTTTGAAATATTTGGATAGATAACTGCGTTTCATGATGTTGTCTAATAAATACACTGGTACTTTTTATCTGATGCAATAAGATAACATCCAGCTTTCCTTATGCTGAAGATAGCTACATGCAGTCAAGCACATAAAGGATTGGTTTAGTTTACAAAAGAAAAAAATGAACAAAACTTGTCCTGTTTTGTAACAGTTTCCCCTCATTCCTCTATTATCTACAAGGTTAACTCCACTCAATGGCTTGTTCTACAAAAGTCTTTGTGCAGTCAATGATTGTCACATTGACAGGTGTAGATAGACGGATTAGATAGGCAGAGAGTAACACAAAGTAACAGATTCTCTTTCTAATGAATTTATAGATTTCCTTCACAGCCTCCTTTCTGGCACCACATGAAACAGTGCAATCTCCAAAATAATGAAATAGGGTGCCCCGCACAGTGTACAGAGTAAAGAGTGAACTGTCTGATACACTGCTTCATATGGAATGGTGTCTTCTATGAAATAGTGGCAGTGGCACATATCTAGTTAGGTATATACCATCGATGGACAATGTGTTCAATGCATTTGGGCTATGCTAATACTGTATGTGTAGAAGCATAGATAAAACAGATATTTCTGCTGTTTCACTAATAAGAGTGTATGGCGCAGATCTTGAAACACACATATACTGTATGCCATTTAGAGGAAGTCCATTTATTTGATTGTGGGTTCATGCTGTTTTGACAAGTAAGCGTAATTAACCTTTGTCTATTGACAATTTGTATTGTGAGAAAAGTGGGTGTGAAGCTCACACAGGTAGCTCCTGTTAATCTGCTAGTTGGAGTGTCTGACAGAGACCTTGTAACCTCTAATGGGTATGTACTGTACAGGTAAGTACATACTGCAATACTGTTGACTGGAAATGGGAGTCTAAACTTAAGCCACTTGTTTAATCTGTGATTCATCACCTTACTAATGCAACTTAATTGCCAAACTAAAAATGTTAATTGGCTTTTCATCATGTGTAATGCATGCAGCTTTGGTTAAAGAAATATTTAATTTCAGGCTAATTTAAATAAAATAACTGTACATGATTGTTTGGTTGCTATATGAAAGGATCTGTGAATTAATGATTCAAGAGAATGATTTTCAAAAGCTCAAAATATTAGATTATCGTTATACTTTTAATATAGTTTAAATACAAGACTTTTAGTCAGACAGCAGTTGTTATAATACTGCTGTATATATAATATCTATAGTATATATAATACAATAGATAACATATTATGGTAAGCTATATTTTCTAACAAAACACATGCAATCATTTCACTATTGATTTAGTTGTTTAAATAATTTCTCCAAAATATGAAGTAACAACTTTCTGTGTAACTTACTCTCACTGAAGGTTCATGTCCTGGCCAGGACCATTCTCCTTCCCCTCTCCTTCTCCTTAAAGTAGTAGCTATTTTGCTTAACATAATCTGTTGTGAGAAATATGTAGTTTGACTGTCCTCCTAACTGTCTAGTACTTCCAGAAGGAACCTTTCTTGCAAGAAGCAATTAGTGCTTGGAACAGTTTGCCAAGTCTTACTGTTGAAACCAGATTCTTCAGTTTTATTGCATAGAAAAGTTAATGGATGAATGGATGGATGGATTAAAAATAATGTAAAATATACAATCAGTTGCCCGAATCAAGCATCAGGTTATTATCCTTGGAAATAAAGGTTACTTAGATTTAAGTGCAATAGAACTGGGTAGTCTAAATCAATGCTTTGATGGAAGGCGCAAAGATTCACTATGCAGGTGGAGATCATGAAAGGCAATGATTATATTGGCCTTCCACACTATTTTTTTAGAATAAATGTCTCCCAGCTGTAGCTGTTGTACACAGATGTCTTTGCTGGCTTTGCTGCACTGCTTTGTTTTTATTAAATGTATTCAGGTTCCAAACCAGATTACTACAGTGAACCTTAGAATAGATTCAATGAAAGTTCTATAGAATAAAGTTATCATTTTACCACATATAAAAGTGTCGTGTTTGCTCAGGAAGAACAATCATGGTTGAGTCTTCTTACATTTGCCATCCATTTTTCCCCAAGGCTGTTTGGTTAGAATTCAATGGGCTGTTAAAGGGGATTATTGGAGAGTATGAGGACAAACCCGTCAGTCTCACCTGACTATATAAAGGCAGAACAATTCCCATTCCCAGCATTTACATCTCTGTGTTCTTCTCATTTACACGTCTCTGCCTTCACAGAGGCCCCTGGTCCCTGGACTGTGGGGTCCCAATAGCTTTGTCCTCATTGCCAGACTGCCATCCCCTCAGGTAATACTCAATCTGTGCCTATCTTCCTATCCACAACATAGAACAACTTCGAGTGAGATTTGTGTGACGTTATTAAATCTCATATTGTTTTAATTTTTGACATTTTCAACTCCATGTGAATTTCTGTATAGAACTTCTTAGTCCTTATGACTCCAGTATCCTCAGGTTTGTGTTTGTTTGTCCAAGTTTTCAATTGAAAAAGCCTTGCACGTAATTGAACTTTATCAGATTTAGATATTAAATGTATGTTTACCTATAAAATTTAATTTGAAATCTGTCCCCTCACAGGCCCTGTTATAATGGAAGATCTGATGTCTGTTTTCTATAATAACGTAGCTGAGGTTTTTTGAAAGTGAATAATTCTTACATTTTTCACCTGTTATAATTCTCTGTGACAAATTAGCAGTGATTAAACAAGACAGAAATGGCCAACTTTTCTCAAGCACCCCATTATCTCATTCCAAGTACAAAAATAATCCTCCAAAGCAGGCATAAAAAATGATAATAACTGTTTCTTTTCATTTTAAAGAAGTCTTTTACTAGACTCATAAAAAAGAAGTGAACAGCTGTCGACTGTTTTAGATAATCGAGGAAAGTATTAAAGCGGAAATGGTCTGCAAGGTGCCATAACCATTTTTATTATAAAAATTGTATTAAGTTCAATTTAGTTGCACCTATATTCTGTGCATTTAATACCTGAATAGATCATTTAAATGGGGTCTTCTATTCCCCACTGCACAAGTATATCATAGACCCTTATTTTGAATGTATCATTTTGTCAGTGTGGATGGACTGTGCTTGCTGTCTCTGGGTATATTGTTATATTAAATGAAACCAGTCATTCTTGAAATGTAAGGGTTTTCTAACCCTCTGTTCCAGAAAATTAACTGTTATATACCTCATTTTAACACCGAATTTATGACGTATTAGGAAACTAGGCAAAGTTTTCATTATGTCTTCTGTGTGAGTGCTCTAAAAGGCCACCCATGGATTATTCTGACAAGTAGAATAAAAGCTTTAACCTTTCCATTACCAGATGTGAATCTAACTGGAAACAGATTCTACAAGGCCAGGATGACTTGCTGGGAACACAATATGGAATGAAACTCAGACTTCAATACCTTTTGTGTTCCTGGCTTTTAAAGAGTGTCATGGTGGCTTTAAGTAGTTTAGATGAGACATTACTGGCAACTCAACCCCTCTGTCCCTCAATATTTTAACTTAAGATCTGAGAATTTCAGTTCAGAAGGACTGTGTCCCTTTTTCTAGTATTGTGATCTGTGTTCAAGAAAAAGTTCCTAATCAAAATGATCATTTACTCATGAGACTTAATCAGTTGGTGAAAATGTACTTGGAGTAAAATTAATCAGAAATGAACTCTATTTGGAATTTGATTGACAGTCCAGTAGGTTTTCCCCAAAAATAGTTCCATCTTTAAAAATCCTATTAAAGCCACCCACAATAAATCTTCAGTCCTGGAGGTTTAAATTCTTTACAAAAGCAGCAATAGAAAACCAAGCTGAGAACTTGGCAAGCAGCAACTATGAAGTGCACTGATAGCCAAGCAGATTTTTTAGTTTTCTTTAACCCCTCATATGTCAAAGACTCTGGAGAAACAGCAAACAACTGCTCGAATTAATCTTGAGGTCTGAATCTGGACATCGATGTCCTGACTGGTTGATATGGAAAGACTGACAATGATTCCTTATGGAGTGATACTCAAGAGCTGCAGGAATTCCCATCTGTGCTCTCAGAATTAACTTTAGCAATTGAAAGGTGATTTCAAGGTCACATAATTGGAGCACACTGGGATAAAAATATTTAGCACCCAAATTAAACATTTACCCTCATAGTTCACTTGTAAATGTTTCCAACCTGGAGTCATGGAACCTTAGTAAGATCTTCATTACTGTACATCACATCACATCATCAAAAAGCACTTCATCCAATTCAGAGTCACGGTTGCCTGGAGCTTATCCTGGGAAGCATGGGGCTTAAGGCGGGATACACCCTGGACAGGACGCACATCAATTGCAGGGCACACAAAGACAGACACACAAATACACACACACTAACACCAGGACCAATTTTTCAAGAAGCTAAATAACCTACTGTACCAGTATGCTTTTGGACTGTGGTGGATACTGGAGCACCGTGAGGAAATCCACTTGAATATAGAGAGCATGTGCCAATACGCCCCAGTGCTAAAAGGCATCATTGCTAACCCCTGTGCTATCATGCTGTCCTAGTAAGATCTTAGTTAACTGGAAAAACTATATTTCCTTAACTGTTCATTTTCTTTTTAATTAAAAAAGACATTTCTTGTCTCTTCCTAACTAGACTTATCTTTACTTGCTATAGTTTAAGATACATTGGGTTGATATGTCAATAACATTAACCACCATTTCCACTAAGTGCATGGCACTGCAAATCCATTTGAAATACTGTAGATCCGATAGACTGTTCAAACCACAGACACACCAGCAGGCTGTACATTGTTTATAGAGACAAAGAGAGGCAGGCTGGGGAAAGGGGCGGAGGTATAAATCATATGTCTCAAACAGTATTTTTTTGGAAATCAGAGTGCATCTTCAAAAGACTGGTATTCTAAAAATATCTCCACTATAGTACAGAAAGCTAGCAGGACGTTTGTTCTCTTCAAGTAAAAAAAAAAACTAAGTCAAATAAATGGCTTTGTATTATTCTGAGTGCTGCACAGGTTCCTGAATCAGAAAATACTCAATTTAAATTGTTTGCCCTATCAATATGGTACAAAAGCCAAACAAATTATTTAAAAAAAATATTCCCATTTGTTAGCCAGCTTGTGCCAACAAGAGATGTCCTAGGGGAGTGAGCAAGATCACCTGGACCTGCAAGCCTTAGGGGTCCAATATACAGGTACCCTGGCTGTCTTGCCAGTTCTGATGATGATCAGCTAAGGATCCCAAGTGTGTCTTCTGATCTGTGGTTGCATTTCTGACATTCTGTTTTCCAACAGCTTTTGTGCAGAAAAGAAAAACAATTTGCATGCACTTGGAAAGTATATTAAAGAAAGTGTTTTTTTTCCTCAGAACTTAGAAATCTAGGAAGCTTGAATAGCTTTTGCTATATAACGACTAGCCTTAAGAGCTTCATTTGAAAATTCTTAGCCAGTTTTCTGTATCTCTCTTTGAACTCAGCTCAGAGGAGAAAGTGCAGGCACATGTGCTTATGAGTTACTGCTGAACTCTCAAAGGGCTCTTCTTTTTTTTCCAGTTCACAAAATTTAACTTGGGATTGCTGCACAATGGCAGCTCAGAAAAAAAAAAATATTACAGATTTTTTTTGCACATTGAGAAAAAACATACTGTATCTAGGCCATCTTTCTGCAATGCCTGAGTGCTCCTTCATGTTGTCTTCCTGCAACTCTCTGCTCTGTGTGCTTTCAGCAGTTGCAAGAACTTGAATCACACAGGTGCTTATCTAAGAGTTTCGGCAATTAAGTGAGGCCTGCAGAGTTAAAACAAGCAATGGCAAGGGTCACCGTGACAGTTACTTCCTGGCTTGGTCCATTATTGCTAGGTGAAGACTTCTGCTGCGTTCCTAATGAGAACAGGAGAGATCTGAGTGGCCTTCTGCTTTCCCGGGTCAAGATTATTAAAATGTCAAGTACTGTAAATAAACGGGTTAGTGGGGCAGGAGGAGAAATACCACAGGTCTTGGCTTCTGAAGTACATGGCAAAACCAGACGGAGTTAAGTCGAGTGGGGTGGTATTCCAATAGAAGAAGATTGCCCTGGGCAGTAACATCTTTAGTAGACAATCTCCTGCCTCCTGTGAGAACTAAAAAGCTTCTCAAAGATGACAAGAAAGAAGAAAATTCAATGGGAGATCAGGAACTGGAAGCAACTAAGTTCTTTTTTCAATAATGATTTCACAGTTTTGAGTTTTTTTACTGTTTAAGAATCTACATTCATTGTGGCAAAATAATAACACATTGTCGTTGCAGTTCTGATTTAAATAACTGTTGTTTTTAGAAAGTCAGTATGTAGATAACGTTGTGCTTTTTTCAGGTATTTAACATTTCAAGGAAAAAAGGCACTGATGCATGATGTCAATATGTGATTATAATAATAGAGATTATTTTAGCACATAGAAGTACTGACTGCTACACTTGGACTGCTCAATACAATTTTTACAATGTTATTTCCTATGTAAAATTTAGCAATTCTAATGCTTCTTTTCCTGTAGATAGAACCATTTCTGGTCAGGAAGCACTACCTTGCAAAATCTATCTAAGGAAGTGGACCAAGGCTTGCACTCTTTGATTTTTGCTTAATGGCAAGTTCTTTCCTAGTTTTTGTTGTAGTTGCTTGTACTATTTTGAGTTCACCAGAAAAATCCAACTCTTTGAACGCTACAAGAAAACAACATTTCTATATTTACTGTTGCTTCAGTGCAATGAAAACTCCAGGATTGGGCCTCATGACCCAAGTTCTAATGAGTGCTCACCATTTAGGATTAGGCAGAGTCAGGAGTGCTCACTGAGAGCACTAATTATCTGACTGCCAGGTTTGAAAATCCAATGAAATACCTCTTTCTCATTGTAAGAGAATAATCAGCCACCTGGGGAAGGAGAAAGCAGACAGCCATTATAATGTCCATTTTATCACGCAACCCCACATACAGCAGATCATCTTGCAGCAATGCTTTTCCCCTCATTGAGTCATGTGTCACTTCTCTTTCATTCCAAACCCCTCATGGCAACCTGCTGGAATGATGTGTTTTGTACGGGTACAGTATTTTTTATGAAGTTTCCTCATCATTTTGTGAAAAGATCATTGTGAAAAGATGTGAATTTGACATTGGATGTTATTTGATATTACACTTCAAGGGGAAATTGAACTACAGGCTGCCCTCACACCTTGTGAGGAGTGATGCAAGGAGGGATGAACAGTGATTTAAGGCATCACTTGAGAATGTTTGACGTGTGAGGATGCCCTTATCTGGGCACTGTAACTTTAAGAAGACTGAAGGAGGAGTTGAAGGGGATCTTCTTTGGTTATAAAGGGCTATTGTACAGGAAATTGTTCACAAAAATACTTACCTACTGTTACAGTTATTCAGGTATTACTAACTAACAAAAGTTGTGAAAAGTGGTGTTCATAGCATTAGTCCAGAGGGTCATTAAGTATTTTGTGCATGGACTTCATTCGTTCAAGAACGTAACCAACAATTGTCCCAAAACCAGACCAGAGACTCATAACCCCCAGCCACCAAAGGGGCCATATGCTTTTTGTCACTAACCTTATAAGCTTGCAGTATTTTGCAGTTATTTTTTCATGAATTCAAATAAGAAAATTAAATAGAAAATCTGTAAAGAACAACTTTTCATATTTAACTTCAACCAATGATTCCAGACCTGGAGGATAGCCATATCAGTGGGTTTTCAAAACTGGTACAGAGATCTACAAAGCGGACTGGAGAGCTGTAGCTGTTTAACACCCTTTGTAGAGATTCTTTGTCATGGATAGTAGTATTGCTGTACCACACAGTGATACCACTAGTGAGGACATTTTCTATGGTGCTGTAGTAAAAGTTCACGAGGAGCTACTTCCCCAAACTGCATTTATTTAGGCGCAGAAAGTGGAGGTGCCGTTGTGGCTTTTCCAGACTGGCTACAGTGTTTTGTAGATCCAGAGATCTGTTGTCTGAGAAATCTCAAGCAACTGACAGTTTCCACTCTTGTGCCCCCAGTGCTGATTGGGGTATGACTCCCTTTGGGTCCCCTGAAGTCCACAATGAGTTCGTTTGTCTCCTTTATGCAGATTTATCATTGATGTTGATCAACCTGATAACTGTGGTGGTAAAAATTGCGTTAAAGGTCGAGCTGTAATCTACTGTATAAACAGTATCCTGACATAGGTGCCCCATCTATCTAAATGTTCTAGGGCAGTATGTGGTGCTAGAGATGGCATCATTAACTGACTTATTTGAGCGGTTATCAAACTGAAGTGGGTTGAGGGAGTCTGGGATAGTGTATTTTTTTTATGACAATACTAGGCTTTCCAGGCACTTCAAGACCACTAAAGTGAGTCAGTGAGCACACCCACTGTAATTGAAAAGGGCAATAACCCCCTTTTCTGCTGGAACTGAGCCCTTGTCCCCAGCCTCCTCTGTGCCACCTTCCAGCTGCCGAATGGGGGTGTAGGGCCGTTCACTGCATTATTCACTGCTCAAATCAAATCCCCATCCCGAAGAGCCTCCATCCAGCAAATTAAACTGGGAAAAGTGCAGCTCTGATTTATATTTATTGAGGATTTTTAAATTCCTAAATAACTCACCTTCCCGAGGATACACCACAAGTTTAAACATATAACAGAAATGGTATCATGATGAGGCTATGCGGCTATAAACTTTGTGTGCCTTCTGTCTAATGTTTTCACTTGTGCTCAACGTGGTCTTTTTTCTTAGTTTCCATTACAGAATTATACATAGGGCTTTGTGATGATAATCATTCCCCTGCAGGGTTGCGATGTCTTAAAATGGTGCACTGATCAGTGACCTCAAGCAACCTTTAACTGATTAGCTTGTTGTGCATATTCCTTTAGGTAAATTCCAGATACAGGAACCCGATTTAAATTTATTACAGAGCCACAATCAGGCCAAGTATGGATTGTTTTGTATGAGCATCACTTATAAGCTTAAGAGATGTAAAAATGTAAACACAGACTATGTGAAAATCCATCAAGATAGAATTTACCTGAATGAATAAAAGCAGGTTTGTTAAATATCACAGGGTGCCTTTCTATTTACCTTGCAAACATTATAAGTAATACCTTACTTGATATTATCTGAACATTTTTATATTCAATTTCTACTACTTTGGTGGCTGGTTAAATAGCTTCCCTAAATTGTCTGGACAAGGACAGAAATGAGTCAACATAAGCACCCAAGGTATTTTAGAAGTGTTTACCTGCTTCAACATTTACACAGTCATAGTTGACTTGCCGTTTTTTCTGTACTGACTACCAATCCTGACCCTTTTTTTTATTTAATGGGTGACAGGTTATTTCAGCCCTTTTTTGCATTAGATTTTTATTGCTACAATTCAGGGGTCTCTAACTAGATTTACAGATGGCCTCAGATGGCCAAGGTATTTTTCTTATTTTCACTCCAACCAAACATTAATTGAGTCACTGAATAACGCCACTTAACATATCTTGAAGGAATGGGGTTCTACAGGTCCAAGATTAACCACCGATTAATTGTCACTCATATTGCGGTCAAAGTTTTAACAAGAAGTAAATATCCATAACATAATGGAAACTGTACTGTACATCACAAACCTTCTGGCCTGTTTGCACTAGTTGCAATAATAACTATGCATTGACTTTCATATTCTTACTGTCAACTGTCTCAACTCAGCAGGGGAGATATTGATGACCTTGGGTTTTCAATTCTATTCTTTTGCAAGCCTTTGTTCCAAATAATTCTAAATAAAACATTCAAAGGGACAAGTAAAGGTTTATTCCATGCTGAAAAGAGAAGAAAGGAAACATAACATTTTGGCTGTGGACCCTTCTTCGGGTGTTCCCAATAATAATAAAGATTCAAATTGAAATTACTTAACCAGGAAGGGTAACACAGTGGCACAGTAGACCATTGAATTAATTAAAGCACCAGACTGCTTTTGCATATAAGCAGACACTGTAAAAGACTGGAAAACATACCTGAAGGGAGTGGCTGTCCATGTTGGAGACACGATCCTTGTATAGGAGACGAATGGTGATGAACTCTGCGAATGAGGTGTGAGGCTGCAGGCATAAGCAGCCAGGCAGGACAAGCAGTTGGAGCAGGTGAGACAAGCCACTGAGACACGGCCGCACAGCTAGGTAGGCCTGCAGAGGTCACAGAGCAGCAGGACCACAGCTATGATAGAAACAGGAAAAAGCACAAGGGGGAGTGGTGGAATGGTCAAGCAGGAAAGAGGTCTAACCACTAGAGAGAATCAACACAGTTGGGCAGTGTGGGTCTAACATGGGAGACAAAGCCAAAGAGAATCCATAAATCAAGGTTGGGAAATGAAGCAGGAAGTTGAGTGAAGGTATTGTGGAATCACAAAGCACTGGGGAAACCACACAAGCACAAGAGCCTCAAACACCAAGTCATAGAAGACCAGGCACTGCAAAGTCAGTGAAAAGGGAATAAATACCCTATCAGTAACCAGGTGGGTGCTTTTCAATTACGAGCCGAAAGGCATAGACACCCTCCCCAATTGTGTTTTCATGGAATGGGCACATTAGGCGATTGACTTGATGATCGCCCACCAGCTGCAGTCTTACTGGAGCTGGAAATAGCATACAATACAAGTTGTGGGCTTGATTCTTTTTCTGTCATATTACATGTTAATTATTGAGACTTAGGTTATTTTGTGGGTAGTTTTAGATTACTGGGCTGTTTAATGACATTTACAGATTTGGAGGAAGAATCTCCAAGGGCTATCAATTATCCACTCCTCTTGTGAATGCATTCCAGTGCTTGTCTGCCTGTCTTTCCATTTGAGCAATATGGCACATGGTGTAATCAACACATTAGACCAAAAATGGTCCAGGTAACTATTTATAAATTGGCAATATATTACCATTTATGGTGTATTTAAGCACAGTATGTATTGTGATGCCACAAAGGGCAGAGTCTTCAATGGACATTGATTACCTCCATAGCATTATAAAATTCATGGACAGCTTGCCCCTACAAAGATGACCAATATGAGGTGCTACCTACAAAATGGAGGGCAATCACAAGAGCAGGGAGCAGCTGTGTGTCCTGCTCCAGACTATATAAACTGACTGCCGAGCTGGAGGACCAGAGAAAGGAAGAAGCTAAGGCAAGGATAATTTGGCTTTCCTCTGTAATCTAGAAACTTAATTCCTTGTGTGAGTTTGCAACCTGGAGACTACTTCATGGAGATGCTATACTCTGTGTAAGTAAATGCCATTTTCATTTGACCTAAGGAAGATCTCCATGCTTGTTAGTTAATATTATAGCTGGTAAGCAGCTTGGATACCTGGCTATATTAGTTAGGAACAGCATGAAGAAGTTAGCTAGGATCTCTAGGCATTAGGTTTTATTTCAGTCTGTTTTGCTTTGTTGATGGTTGATATATTTTTAAAACTGTAAAGACAGAACACAGTTTGAACTGAAGACTGGTGTTGGGGTGTGTTTGTATGCAGGTTACCTACCTATTTATGAGTGCGACATCGCTTATTGTTATACATTATATTGTTATAATCCAGGGGGTGTGTCATGTGTAGTTCATATCTTGATTGTGCTACTGAAAATATTTATCAGAAAACTTAAAAAATGATTAGTATTGTTTGAATGTAACATGTAAGTGGACTAAGCAGTAGGCAAACAATGATGTACAAAGGGAGTTTCTGAAGGTTTTCTTTGGTCAATTAGAGCCATTGAGCACTGCATACTGTAAATGCACAAAAAAAGAGAAAGGAAGACAAAGAGAGAGTCACCATCCCCATCACCCTCCCTTTCCTCCAAACTTGTGTGATGCTAAAGAACCTTGTTCTGATCAGTGTTGCAGACTAGATTCTTGCTAGATTCTCGCTAAGTAATCTGAGCATTACTTTAGAGTGCTTGCTCTTTTATTTATTTTAAATTCTAAATTTCCTGTATTGTAGAATCCTCAGACTAAAAACTCTATGCATTTGGTCTTGGGCAGACATGTTATAGGAAGGAAAATTTAATTATGTTTAGGGATATAAGTTTATTTATTTTTTCCTGTTAAGGTTTTACTTTGTGTTTTTGAGTAACATTTTTTGTGTCTCTGTAGGATGTAAGCCTCTAGAATTCATATTTTTGTATACTGTGTTGTGTAACATTGTGTTGTTGTTGAAATTGGTAATAACAGTTTTGTCACCAGAGCTATACTATCAATATAAAGAATGCATGTACCATTTCTCACATGCTGCAGATGTCGCCTAATATTCTGGTTTATTTCCTGACCAAGCTTGTTACCATATTATTATTTTTTATACAGATGCTATATCAACTTCATAAGTACTAATTAATCAGTATAATTAACAAAGAATTTAGTTAAAAAAAGGCATGTTTAATGTGAGCAATTGTAAGCTTTCAAATCGTATGCCATTCATAGAATGAAAAGAACTGAAAAGTTCACTGGCATCTTTTAAAGATTAATTAAAAGGCTCATTAAAAATATTCAAATGAAAATAGATTATTTCAGAGAAATAATTTAAAAGAAAACTGAAAAAATGTATTCCATAGAAAACTCACAACCCTAATAACACTGACAAAACTAATTACAATATCAGTTGGTTAAGGTGAGCCTAAATTTAATTTTTGTGATCTTTTTATGAAAAGACTGAGAAAAATGGAATCAGAAATTTAATTGAATTATTTTTCAGTAATGCTTTTCTCAGTCTTGTGTCTTAACGTAACCTAACCCAAAACATGAGCAACCTCACCAATGCACAGAATGGATTCAGAACTGATAAGTGCCATAATGAGGCAGACAAGACTGAACCAATAAGGTGTACATGTGGGTGTCCATATAGCTGGGTTAAAGCAACTGTTTAAATCCAGAGTGGAGGAGATAAGGTGGCATTGCATGTCCATGTGCCCATTCCCATGAATTCTTCTCTGAAGGAGCCATACTGTACTTTCACTTGATATGTTGTGGATATTCTATGAAATTAAATACAAAATACTATATAGCAAAATTCGTCCTGTTTTATATTTTATGACCTTCATATGCTTACTATTTATATATTTTTCCACTTTCACTTCACTTTCCATAACTTTCCAGCAGCACCTAAAGGTGAGTCATCACTGCAGGTGTTGCCCAAATCATCATGTGTTAGAGGTTCTGTGGCTAAGGATCTGCGCTTGTGACTGGAAGGTTGCTGGTTCAAATCCTGCAGCCAGCAGAGGAATCCTACTCTGTTGGGCCCCTGAGCAAAGCCCTTAACCCCAACTGCTCCATGGTGCAGAACATCCAAAGGAAAAATGATATCTTGAAGCTTGTTACCTTAAAGTTAACAATTTGAGATTTCCTGTTTTGATGGGATGAATAATGACATTCAGCAGAGCTGTACTTGTACCAGTGTTCCAATTAAAAAAGCATGAGTCATTCCTCAGTTTGTATAAAAAGTTACTTCCGTTCAAAGTAATATTTGTGCTAGTTTTTATTATTCCATTTGAAAGCTGTGGTCTGTCACTGTGTTGCCAGTGTTCAGACATACTAGTCTAGTCTGCTGTTTTCCTCCTCTAAAACCAGGCAGCGATTCTTGTTCTAATTTATGATTTGTGTTTGCACCAATTAACACTGATGCTCACACAGACATTACGAAGTGGCAAGGGTTTTGCTGAATCTGTTAATGAGTTGCCTTTCCATTGCTAACTCTGACAGTCCTGCGAAAAACAAAATCCGCTCTTTCCTTTAGAATCACATTGGTGTGCTGTGTGGGCTTGTACTTGTGACTGAGAATTTGTCAAGAAAAAAAAAAGAAAATGTGAAGAATTGTCCTCCTCTTAGTATACACAGGAAAATATTTTTCCTGTGTTAGTTCTCTTTTAATTTAGATTAGGTAATTTCCTGTGTGTTGTAACGGAAACCTCTCACCAAGGTTTATTTGATTTGGAAAAAACAGTTTTGGATACTTTCCCACTGAAGTGGTTGTCTTAACATACTGTGAAGACCGATGGACTTCAGGGACACTAGTTTATATCTGTGCACTTGAGGGTTTAGGAGTCTTTTGATGCAGATCTTTAACCAGGCTCATCCGGTATGCTGCTGATGTTATAATGCTGTCAGTAAATTTATGCCTGTTTTAAGTGAGATGTATTCATTTGTCTAGAGTGCAGAATCACTGATTCTTCTAAAGCATTTTAGACTCTTTCTACTGAACTGCATTATTGCTGTTCTTGTTGTATTCTGACTTTAATGCATGAACAGAAGCATGAGGTTTTTCCATGAACCTGGGTATGTAACTGTGCTATGCATGGGACATGCATTTCTTTAATAACTTATTTAGCTTGCCTCAGACATCTATTTTGTATATTTTTTGTATTTTAAGATCCCTGTTGCATGATGAAGCAGGAGATTTGTATTAAGACAGGTGTCAATTCTCCTAATTACTGCACATGCCACCATGCCCTTCATCAGTGTACACAACTTACAGTAATTATCTAGTCACCATCTTTGAGGGGAGGCATATGGAAGGTTATGCATCTCAGTTCATCAACAGGCAAGTCCTCTTTGACCATGGTGTTTTCTTTTTGGTACTGACCCAACAGGACAAGACTGAACCTGTTGGGCAAAAAAAGGAAGGAGCATTTACCGTACATTAGAAAGGCAAACCCCAACAAGTGCAGGAGCCCAGACAAACCAGAAACAGGAATCAGTTTGCTGAAGCTTTCCAGAGGAAAAGAGGTCAATTGAAACAAAAACGGCAAATTCCTAGCAGATTCTGCTTAATTTTATTTTTGCACTAATCTCAATATATCTCCTCCACACTGAAAATATTGTAAAAGCCAGTACAGTACACCTGTTACTAACTGGTCTTTGGTTATCATTGCTTTCTGTCATTGGTACTGTACATTCTAAACCTATGTATATTATGAAAGTTATTTAAAACTAAAATGAATTCTAAAACGAATATGATTATTAATAAGAAAAATAATTATTAGGTGCAACTGTAGGGCAATGTTCATTGAATAATTCAATCTAATTATAGGACAGTTTAAAATAAATGCTTTTTTTGTGATGTCTGAAAATTTCTTTACTTTTTTTACTTCAACATTTGACTCATGTATGTAGTCCCCTAGTTGGAGCTGGTAACTTAAAAATCCCTGGACAATTTAAACCTTGACTAAAACATTAGGTTACCCACTCGTTGATTACAATCAACATTTGCAGGATACAGTATGCGAGATTCCCTTAACTGTCTGCAGTGAAGCACATTCAAACTTATGTTTTTTTCAATTGCATTTCTAAAAAAAATCACATCTTACATTTTAGTTTATTCTAGTTGTTGACTGCATACCCTATTAGGCTCAACTGTTCGAAATGAGAAATCATCCCATTGGTACAGTCAAGCAGATGGGAATGAAACTCAAGTAGATGACAGCTTCTGTAATTAATGTGTATTTCATTGATGAGAGAAATTAACCTACTCAGCGTTTGCAAGCAAGACTGAGAGCCCAGAACTATCTCAGTGGACTGATTGACAGCTGGGCCAATGGGGACTCTTAGGTTGCACTTGCTCCTAATTTAAATTGAACCACAAAGCTTTTCAGACATTTTTTTTCTCAGTGTAGGCATCCCCAGGGGCTTCTGTGAGGTTGGCTCTGGGATTCATACATGCAGTGCCGCTTTTGGAGCAATAACTATTGTTAACAACTCGGCATTCAGTGTGGAAATGTCACTGTGAGACACACAGGTTCTTTTCAAATTCCTTCACTGGATCCTCTCCCACCAACATCCTGTCTTTGGCATCTTAATCTTTAAAGCACAATCTCTCTTTGAAACACAATACCTCTTGTTTTTTTTTGTTTTTTTCCTTTCTAGGGCTGTTGCTGCTCCATGTAGGTGGTGTCCTCTTCTAGCCTTAGGTTATTGAGATAACACCTGTAACCCTGCTTCAAGATCTCATGGCAAAACAGTATCCAATGATTACTTTTGTTGTGACTGGTCCTGGATATTCTGTATACAAAAACATAAGTGACTATTGAGCCTGTAAGCAGCATTGCTCAGAATCTGAGCTCTGCACAATATTATGTTATCATCTACCTGAGCAAGAACACCACTGAATTGTTTATTAAAGTACTCTACACTAGAGACATTTATGCATCACATGCTATAACTTGTATTTCAATATATTACAAAAAAGAGTTACAGTACTTAGTCTCTATAACTGTATTATACAACCTTCAAAAACAATCAGTATTATTGACAATGGAATACTGTACAGAGTGTAAATGAACAGAGTTAATTTATTTTATTTACTTTTATTAAGAGTGCTTTGTTTTAAACAAATGTCTTGTAAGACTTGATTTAGAATATTGTGTGTCTTTACAGTCTAACATTGCTGACATTGCTAAGAAAATAAATCAAAGGAGATCATACGCACGCTAAAAGACCTGAATTCCTTTAGCCTTGGACAAAAAGATTGCAAAGATATCTGCTTCAACTATTAAGAATCATAGAATGCATACTTAAATGTAACATGCAGAGTACTGTATGTGTAACAGTGTTAGCAAACATGTTTCTGATTGATTGTACAGTGTTTACTGTAGTGTTAGAGCAATAAAAGTTTGTTTAATTGTTCAAAGACAAATTGCTTGTAGTATGTTATTCACAGTATTAGCTTATAATGTATACAGTGTACTCATAACAAATGATCAAAGAAAAGTATCCACAGAGAAGAAAAACTATTTTTCTTTAATCCAGCACATCGGAACAAAAAAAGGAAAAAAGTGATTGGGTGCAATCTCCAACTAAACAGAATGTGACCTACAGATAAATCTGTCCATAAACCTAAATAAACAGGAACCTTATTGTAGCTTTGGTACATAGTTCCAAAATCTGGAGGATATGCCAAGGCAGTTGTACACTTGATGACAAAATATAAAAAGCCCTGATTACAGTACAACAACTTGCTGTAAATGAAGAACTATCTGGGGGGGAATATCAAGATGTTTACTTAAACTGAGCAAAAATATATCATTGTTATAGACTGAGGGTTTTATCAAGATCATTTTTCTGCAGAGTAAGACAGTGAGTAGGTCGCAGGAGGGATGGTCAAACTTTGCTGACAGTTGTGAAGGCTCCTTGATAAAAGCCATACAGACAGACTGACTCAGCAACTGGGAAGCGAGTCAGGCGATAACAAGTTGATTGCTTTTTAATTATTTATATCACTATCCTGTAATGACTCCTTTCTCTTATAGGAGCTCATCAGGCATATTTGTAATGATCTTGCTCAAAGATTGTTTGGATTTTAGTTTTTTCTTCTTTTTAATATTATTGTGTAAATGACAGAACATTTTATAACAGCTTCAGACTTTCCTTTTGTCTTTGTGGATCTCTGGCGATAAGTCAATTAATTTTTAAAATGGTCATCTATAAAAGAACAGTGCAGGCTTGAACATCTACAGTACATTTCTTTATTGCTTCACGAAGAAAAAAATAAGATGAAAAAGATTTTTAGATTACTGCATTCAAATAGTGAAATGCAGACCACTATGAAAACTCCATCTGTTGCCATTATTTACATATATATTGATGCCATGGGAGGCATGGTCATCACATGGGTAAATTAAGTAGGCAGGTCCCAGCACACAGATATACTCAGAGATAAGCTTGCAGTTAACAATGCTTTTATATATTTACAAATGAAAGAGAAAAAATAAAATTGCAAACTAAACCTAGCTTATTTAACCTCTTAACTGACTTTATATTTCTTTCACTAAATACAAGATGGCTATTCAGCTATTGATATGTTTAAGCTGTCTTCCATTAATATTCTGGAAAAACAGTTTCAAGTAAAACAAAGATTTTCCTGACTCATACACGACTGGATTCTGCATGATTCATTACACCATTCAGTTACTTCCTCTGTTTTTTGTAACTCAGTTTGTTCCTCCAGTCTGAGGTCTTTCTCAGGTCTGTGCAGATGCTAACGCAATCCTCAACGACCTTGATGTAGCAGTTTACTCTTACCCTGGCTTCTTCCAAGACTACCGCTACCACTACCAGTTCGGTAATCAATCTCTATCAGCTGGAACAGGGTAAATAGCCGTTCTTCATAGTACAGCTATCTTAGTTTGGAAACAACTATCAGTGACTGAATGATGCTTCAGTGAAAGTAACGCCCCTTGAGGCATCACGGTAAATAAAATTGCAAAGCAGATACTGATGAAACAACTTATTATTTCAGAGGGTTCTATAGATGTTTAGCCACAAATGTAAGAGCATAGCATTACGGGGCACTCTGATAAGTCTCCTAGTCCTACAACATGTCTGTGCAGGGTTGTCCCAATGTAGTAACCTTATGGAGGTTGATGCAAAAGATCATGAAAAAAATACCTTCTGGTAGGTTCTGATACTAAGCTCATGCCACTAAAAACAGTGCCTTTATAACCTCAAAGGATTGCTCTTAATACCATCATGTACAAATGATAAAACACATAATCTCCTCAAAAGCAAAGTCTTTCCCAGTGACAGGGGCAATGATGATTGCTCATAACCAGGGTGAGTGTTTAACACAACACATTTTTTTACTTTAAAAAGCAAGGAAATGGGTTATGGAAAGTGTTTTTTTTTCTCTGTGTGTTTACACAGATTTTTAAGTAATGTCTTCCTCTTTTCCAGCTAGGTTTAACATCCTGGACATGTTAAAGTGTTGAAACCTGTCAACTCAAGTGAAAGGTATGATAACATATACAATTTGATTAAACCTGTATGCAGATATCAGTTATACATGCAGACTTTGTAATATATACATTCTACATAAACAATGAATAGTGTCTTGCAAATTTACACACACCCTTCCTATCATGTGCCATTTTTTGAAATCGCAAAATGATGCAGTTTTCAACTTCATATTTTATCAAAAGCCTGAATGCTCAAACTGAAGACTTGGTTAAGATAAGTTATAGTAAATGTCAGCAAAAGCTAAAGAGAAAAAAAAATGAAATGTGTTAATTGCATAAGTATTCAGATGTGTGATCTTAATATTTCATGGTAGCAGATTTAGCAGGCTATGATAGCCTTTTTCAGTAAGTCTCCACCAACTTTGCACACTGCCCTGTAGCAATTTTGTCCACTCCTCTTGCTTGGAGATAACTGATGGACAGCGATTTTCAAGTCTTTCCATAGATTCTCAGGAGGATTCATAGCAGGACATTGTCAGTATATTCAGTTTCTTTTCCTAAAGATTGTCCTTCTAAAAGATTAATTCTTAAGCAGATTGAAACAGGTTTCCACTCAGTATCTGTCTTTAATTTGATCTCTCCATTTCTCCTTCAATCCTGCAACCATTCCAGTCCCTGTAGAGGAGAAGCATTCCCATAGGGTGACACAGTTGGGTCTGCACTAAATATAACACTTTTCTTTTAAGTCACAAGGTTCAGATTTGCTCTGATCTGACCACACCACCAGTTGGCACAGTACATTTTTACAGGATCACTCAGGCGCTTTGTAGATATATGGATTTTGTTCACTTGTATACAGACCAGCTTTGTGGAGTAACTGGGGTACTGTTGACTGGTGACTTTTCTCATAGCTCAGCTATTCATTTCTGTAGCTTTTTCAAAGTTTTCTTAAGCTTTACAGTGGCATCTTTCAGCAGATTCCTCCTTGTCTGGCTTCTCAGTTTGGCCAGATCAGACAATGTTTGGTAGTTCAATCCACCTTCTATTGATTGAATACCCTAGTGACCACAATCTACTTAATCATAGCTGCATAGTTTTCATAGTTGAGTCTGAGACTTATTACCTGATTAAGGAATCTCAGAAAGACAGATGTTTTTATTTTGAGTTTACCATTCTTAAAGTGTACCTTGCATACAGATAGAGACCACTCAACCAATAGTGTGGCTCAATAAGGCAATTTTGTGCATCTACTGTACAATAATTTAGATTTTCCATAGCAAAGGGTTTGAATTCTTGTACAATCTTGCCTATCACAAACGCTGCTTACACAGGGCCTCCCATAATCTCTTTGCCCTCCTACCATCTGGGAAAATATATCACGGTGTACGGGCTAGCTCAACCAGACTCTGTAATAGCTTCTTCCCGCAGGCTGTCAGGCTCCTCAACACCCTGGAATCTACTTGCACCCACTCCAAATCCAGAAACAGTGTTTAAATCCCCCAGTGTGTTGTGTATATTGTATTATGTATTGCCTTGTAATTTGCACTACAGTATCTGCACTTTGCACTATGTGTATCCTGTCTACAATGTCTATGTGAGTGTCCTGTCTTTTCATACTTGGTATGTACTATAAAATTTGTGGTACTTCAGTACTGTTTTCATTCTCATCCTATCTCACTTCCAGCCATGTATCAGTGGAATCCTCTGAATTGTTGGAAACATTATCTTTGGTTTCAGTTTATTTCATCCATGAGGATTTCTTCATTTTTATCTCTCTCCTCTGTGTCACTAATACTGCAATCAGATATATCGCTGTCCTATTCTCTGCCCTTCTCTGAGTATTACTTTGAGTGCCTCTTGGGCTGAAATCCATCTAGGTCTCTTGATGTGTTTATTATTGCACCTTGGTCTTGCAAAAAAAAAAAAGAAACACCTAAGGTCATGATTGAAACTGGAAAAGGAATGTCAAGTATGACAGTATAGTTGGTGAACCTAAGAAGCCCTCCTAGAGAGGATGAGGGTTAATAAAGAGCAGCATCCAAAGAACAGGAAAGAATGGATCTGGATCTAACCTTATACAATCTCTTCTTATTGTGCATCAGGATTCACCTCTGCCTCCCTAGACTATCTTTTATGGACTTTGGCCCGTTGCAGAGGTGGCTGTATTGCTTCCCATGCCTAGAGTTTGCAACTGAGCAGACAAATGAAGCACTGACCTTTACTTGGAGGGCAGGGGTGCCTGCTAGGGGTGAAGCTGGCAATCAATAATGTACTGTTATATTTGTCTGATAAGTAATATCCTGTCCTGGGTGAAACAGTGCTATAGAAAAGATATCTGAGACAGAATAATTTTCACTTTAACAACTAAAACTTTTCAGGATGTAAACTATTGAATAGGGTAAGAATAATAGGATGAATAAAAATAATACATTTTAATTTAATTTCATTTATAATTTAAATGCAACTGGTCATGTAAAAACAGCCTTTAGCTATATCGTATGTTCAGAATACATTAATTGAAATTTCACTTTAACAGCCATACTGTAGATGACCACTCTATCAATATGTCCTACATATGTCCTAATAACAATATGTCCTAATAACTCAATAGTACAATTTTAACCCACCTCCACCCCCCCAGCTTTGGAGGACTTGTTTATTTTTATTTTATTTTTTTCCCTTTTGAACACATTCCTGTATCATGCCACTTAATCTTGTTCCATTTTTCTAGGGTATAAAAGAGTCTATTTAAAATTTTGTACTGAAGTAGTTTATGTATAGCTCTAAATGGATAGAACTTGATTTTAATGTGGAACTGTCTGCCGAGAATACACTACGGTACTCAAAGTATACATAATTCCATCATCGTTTCGAACACAAATGAAGGAATTCAATCATCAAATAGTACAAGATGTTCAAAGTCTGGATCTCCATAGTAGCTCTACAAATTAAGGCATTCATCTGGGCTGCAGATTGAGCCCTACAGTCCACATGTGCAAACATTGTCCATATGAGTCAGGGACAGTCATTAGCAGACTGAAAATCCAATAGACTTGTTAGGGCAGGATAACTTTGACTCGCTATGCATTGTAAATGATGTAATACTTTCTGATTCATTAGTCAAAGTTCAACTGAACTCAAATGCTATAGTGAAATTAAAAACCTTGTTCATTAAATGGACAATGTTGAGCTTGTTTGGAGCTTTTTTAATGCATTTAAAAAAACAAATGCATTAGTTGCCATAATGTCCTTTTACTTAATGTTACTTTCAGGTATAAAGGTAATTACATTATAGAATAGGTCTCATTCATATCAGTCTTTTTTTAATGGTGATTTTAGACCATGGACTCTGAACAGAAATGTGGTGAGTCCTCATGAGACGTTATGAAGGAGAAGCTTATGTTCAATTTTGAATAAATAATATTTATCTTTAAATAATCATACTGCAATAATCAAATTGATCAGTTTTATCCATGTATTCTGGGTGGCTTTTATTCTCTTTTTTTCAAGTGCTATTTTTGGAAGACATGATAGGATCCTGCTCATTTTGGAACTTTTGCTTTCTGTGGTCCTGCATGGTTTGCAATTCTGCATTTGTTTCATGTATTTACATCATCCATTTAAACTTATTGTTTGGAACCAACCTTGATCTTGACCTTTAGTTCCATGAAGACAATCTTACCTTTTTCTTTCTCACCTCCTAATAAGTTGCACCACTAGCTTCGCTGTTTGGTTCTGGGACACTGGTGTCTTGTTTGTCCTCTGAAAATCGGTAATTAAACCTTCTCCTGCTGTTCACCACTGCTATGTAATTGTCTACTCATTAGATCAGAAATTGTGAATCTCTACTCTCAACTCATCATAAAACGTATTTGTTTAAAGTGGCAGTACTATTTATTCTATGTTATATGATGTCAAATGGATTTTAATGTCATTTTTGAAAGAGAATAGCCCTGTTCCATCAAAGGTATTTGCCTTGGTCAAGTACAAATTGGAGAGATGATTTCCCTTTTCTTTGCTTCTGGAACTTTGTATGGAGTATTTTGTAAACTACCAGACCTGCCCATTCTCACTTCATGAGGCCCTTACAATCAGGCATATAATTTGCTCTCACTCATGGAAAGCAGAACTAGAATCTTGTCTTCCAGATTAAATTCCCTTACCCTAGCATGTTGGTCATACTGACTTTTATGACTTTGTTGCACTTTCTGATGAAACTAGATGGGTTTAATTTTAGCGATAGAATCCTGCTTCTGGGCTACATATTCTAGTATATTTTACTCTTGATTATCCAATGTCTGCCAGGTTTGTCTAATGATATCTAACATTCCCCTACTGTAGGATTATTTGCATAAAGCAATTAAAAAAGGGAAAACTCTTTAGGCTTCAAGACGTTCTTGAAAAGTAAACATCAGAACATACAATAACCAATACAGCTTCCACCCTAGAGCTGATACTCTTTGCTTAAAGACAATAAGGCCAGAGTTCCTTACCTTTGTAACTCAATCATTGCGATAACAGTTGCTCCTCCCCTCTGCTCTTTCCTCTCTGGGGAGACAATCCAAAATGCCGTCCAGGTGTTGTCTAACCATGTATAACCGACAGACAGCTTCTAACCTTCTTATGAGAGACTCAACCAGAGACTGATGTACTGTACAGTAATACATGGCACTCTCACTACAGATGTTCTTTCTGGGATGTTTTGTTCATGTGTGATCTTTACTCTGCTGTTCCATTTCTGTCTCGACTGTATTTGGAGAGACTGTTATAAACTTCAGTTGCAGCACAGTGTTATGCTGCTGAATGTGCAAATGTGTGCACTTGATCCCTTCCACCCCAACAATGATATCTACCCTGTTACACTCCGATTAGGCTCAATGGTTTAAAGTACTGTATGCTGTCTATATTCACTGTTAAGTAATGCTGGTTTACATATCTGAAACTCTCACTTTCACAAGTAAAACCTTCGACTGCATCAAAATTATATATACAGCTTACTTTAGGAACAAAAATTGGAAGAAAAATCTGTTTCATATTTCCCTAACTTTAAAACTAATTTAATTTTAGAAAGTTTTTGTGTGACAATATAACTAATGATTTTGATAAATCTAGTGTGGTACACAGCAGCTGTAATTGCATTTGATTGATTTTCTCCATTTTCCGATTCTTCAGGCAGATTCCATGTTGAATCTCTTTGGTGAATTAAATGGATCACACTTCACACAGACTTCAACACTATTACTTGTGCAGTATTTGAGAAGGCTTAGTCAGCTTCTAATTGTCAGAACTGCTTCTGCAATAAGAGGGAACAATGCTGCACTTTTAACAGTGCCCTGAGCTGTGTATAATTAGCATGTGAAAGTTTTCCCTTTTCTCTTAGCAGTTCAAAATGGCAAAGAACCTGACAGGAGCTGAAATCTGTATACCCTATCTACATCAAAATAGATAACTAGTGATGCCCATCTTGACTGCAGCCTTTTGACAACTGCCTTTTGACATCAATCTTGAATTTTATTTAATTTTTATTTAGTGAATAAAGAAAGCATGTACCAAAATGCACTTGCCTGATTCATAGTTCCTTAGTCAGCATGCTTTCTACTGCAGGCAAGACAGCTGCCAAAAGTGACTTTTTTTATTCAGACTTCCAGAAGAACATAAGAATGCTTGCAAATAAGAGCCTTTAAGCCCATTTAGTTTTGGTATTTTGTAGCTGATCCATGGATCTAATTTTTATTTAGCTGTGAAAAGCAACAGATGAAAAGAGAATGCAGTGAGAGGGTGATATCAGTGCTTGAGAAAAAATAGAAAATAAATCTATCTTTACTATTTAAGTAATCCTTTGGATCAATTATTATCTATTTTGTGATATATAAATTGGAGATTTTACTTTGTACTTTCATTGTGGTTTTAAATGAAGTCATCAATGAACTTGAACTTTATTGCCATATGTAACCGGTACATGTACTGGTACAATGGAATTCTTACTTACAGAAAGTTTCTCGATTGTTAAAACAAGTGTAAAAACACAAACTGCAGACAGTGCATCAAGACAATATATAAACAAACAGTAGACAATGTACAAGTAAACAGTTTGAATGTAATAATGATGACTCTTTATAACTCCAAAATGTAAAAATAGCTTTGCTCCATTAACAAGGTTCAAATATTTAGCTACAATTTGGTCTTTCCAGGTGATCTGGGACAAGGGTGTCTAGTCTTTTGTCTTCCTTTTTCTTTGTCTTGTCTCCCATGTGCATGTTTTATGTTATCTACCTGGACTGTTAATTGATACTTTATCATTTACCCAGAACTTAGTTAACTAAGGTAAACCAAGGTAAACTATACAATTGTTTTGATCCCTGAACCTGGGACTCTTACAACTCAGCAAACATCCCCTTATTATTACCATTATTATTACTAGCAATTTGCTCTTTAAGCAGCTAATTTGATTGATTCACAGGAATCTTAAGAAAAACAACATGAATATACTGTAGTTTTTTGTCAAAAGAGACAATTTTGAATCAAAAGATTTCTTTAAGCTATCTTCCATTTATTCCAAACTTTTATAAATTTAAAAAGTGGTAGGGGTGGCAACATAACCTTTAGTGATTATGATTCTACAGGATTGCTGTTTTCTAACCTTATACTAGTATGTTTATTGACCGTGTGTAATTTTACCAAATTCCCTATGAGGTGGAATGAAAAGAGGTCTTCAAAGCCAATTTAAGGAAAAGGTTTCACACTGGCATTTGGAATCCAGTCTGCATCAGAGATTGACCCCACTCACCTTCACCCAACACGGTACTTTCAGTTTGATACCATTGCTTTGATTCCAGGGGAGCATGGCAGATCTTGCACTGCATGGCATGTCTTCCCGCATGACAAATCTACTGAACTTGGCTGTTTTTTCTTGTCCTGATTCTTGTATTTTTTCAAAACAGCAATTTACAGCGAAGAAATTTTGTTTTCATACACAAAAAACAACACAAAGCACATGGATGTGTCACTGGATGAAAATACATTTTCTCACAATGAATCATGGTGTTCGTGGGCATAATCTCTTGCGTGTAAATCATTTTTGTTGTGAGAAATAAAACAAAAATGTAAAACTGTCCTGTTTTAGGAAAATTGGAGCAGTATACAGTGTGGACACTGCTAGATTTTCCCTATGACCTTCTCAAGGGAAGGGGAACTAAGGGCAAAAAGTCCCCTACAAACAGAGGCTTTTACCAACTTGGTAGACTCTGTATGGCTTCACTTTATAAAGTGCAAAATATGTACTAGTGAAAATGCTTTAGCAATCTGCATTCTAATTCACCCTAGTTCAGCTTTTTACAGGACATATATCTTGTAGATTTATGAATAGGTGTGTGGAGAGGCTCCAGCTTTAAAGTCAGATGTTATTTTATCCAGGAATCGATCATTTTTACCAATCTACCAAGTTTTTGTTTATCCTGGATGTATGATGGATGCAAAAAAAGAAAAAAAAAGGTGGTTCAGAGACAAGCCTGCAAAAAATGTATTTCTTATTTATTAAAAGTCAAAATATTCATCTCCATACATTCTCGTTACCTGCAAAATTTAAACTTTGAAGTCCATATGGAGCCAGCAGTTGCATACTTGGCTCAAAACCAGACACAAGGAGTGTAGAAAATGCTACACTAATTTTCAGTATATCTACTGACAATTTTAACAAAACAAAAATAACTCCAAAAAATAAATAATTTCTATCCAAGGGGATCTCTTCAAGGAAGCGGATTGTGGAGAACAAAGGAAAAAAACATGATCTAGAAACGTGTATTCAATTCTAATACAGTATATAATCAGAAGAAATAAAGTAGGCTGCCTTCTGGAATACATGCTTGGGTTTACGGTTTGGATGTCACACCCAAAGAAGGCTCCACAACCAAAATGTTGTTTCTTTTCTGATAAACAGAATAGGTCATTTGTTGCTAAGGACAACCATGTGCTAAAGAAGACATGCTTTTGTTGTTTCTCTTTAATGTGTGTATTAATGTAATCTTCTACTATAGCATGCTGTAGTTACAATACTTATACTGTAGTTGATTTTACAGGATTCAAAAGTTCCATGACTCCTAAGCCAACTACATATGATCTCCAGGGAGCCTCTTCATTTTTATGGACTGTACATATTTATAAAATAGTGTCAATCTTTTTAAAGGCTGTGTAGCTTGCTACTACCATTACTCACTGTGACAAGGTTAAACTCAATAACAACCCCCAGCAAAAACCTGCTTAATGTAATGAAACCTGACTGCACTACTCTTTCTAGAGAAGGACTAATGCACTGTCGGTGATTCCAAGAATCATTTTGCAAAGCATGACTCATTAGATTTTTTCTCCTTGCATTAAATAAGATTGCAATCACGTACCTGTATTAGAGGAAAATGGAGAGCTATAAAAAAAGCAAAGTCAGGTTATAACTTTTGATATCTGGGCACACTGATAAAACTTTTCCAGTGACACTTTAATGGACAAAGGCATCTATCAGTGATATTGCACCAAAATAATATTATCCATTTTCCTGAAGTACTTGCCTCTTTTATTCAGACTTGGAGATGGGCAATGAAATATTCCAACCAGAAAGTTGGCAGGATAATGTTACTTCTCAGATCACAAATAGGCTTTTAGGTTCTACTGACGATATCAAACATTTGAGTAGAGGAGGCGAAATATAGCAGATGGGACCCCATGGCTTTGATGTAATTTCAGAAACAAATTCCTTCTCCTTTACAGAGGTGCTGTCCAGTTCAAGTGCTAGCTGCAGAACAACTTTGATTGAAATGTTTCTTGTTCATCAAAAAAAAATGAAATACTGTGTGAAGAGCCCAATGCATGACCAGTGTTCAGAACCTCATCTGGAGTATCTCAAAACAAATAATTAATATAAAATGGGGAACAGTAGAAATAACAAAGAAAGAGAAGATTTTTCTGTTTGTCTTTTTCTTATTCCCAGAGATATACAGTAGGTCAGTAAAATAAAGAAATCAAAGTAGACCTCAAGATAGTCATATCAACGGGCCTGTTTGAATAAATTACTTGGCATGTAGCTGCAATAACAGTGCATGTGTAACACAATTATTAGCACAGGTGTAACAAACCAATTTAGGTGATGATCCTAGATTTTTTTCATACTTTTTCATTTTTTTCTTGTTTTTAGAATAGGTAATTGTGGCATGGTGTGCCTTTCAGTGGTATCCAATTGATAACACCTATAGATAATATGTGTAATGTACATATTGTAGGTGTCCTGATGTTTGTTTTCCCTATAACAAGACGTTTTGCTGCGATTGGCTAAGTTGGGACATTGTGGTCTATTCCTAACAATCTTCAGCAGGAATTCACCTTTGTCACAATTGCCACTCTCTTCATTCTTCAGTACAGGTACAATAGTTTCTTATTTAACGGAATACTGTGTATTCAAATTAAAAATTATTTGAATTGCTCTGTATTAAAGCCCTTTAACAGACTTCAATAGAATGTTTAGTAGCTGAGAAGCATTGTGTTATACTGTCTCTGATACATGTTAAACAATTGAGTCCATATCAATAATACTGCATGCACTGGTACATAAATGTTTACCATTTACAGACTGTATGTCCTGTCTATCCCAGACAAGTATTCCTGAGTCCTTTGTAGTCTAGAAACACATGGGTCTCAAGCAATTTTCTAAACAAAACCAGGATCAGTCCTTGAATGCTTAAAAATACAATTTAGTATTTTAAGCTTTAGTGACATACTGTAAATGGGTAGAATTTCCAAACATACTGTAGAAAGCAAATGCACTGAAAATCCCTTTTGTCAGGTCACATCTTTTTACAGTTATGTTGTACAATAACCCTCCCATTGCAAAACACCAAAATGGAGTATTTAGAGGTTGTCAGGTCTAGGATGAACATTATTTTCACTAATGAACACTTTATTTTAGCAAAATTTCAGAAGGAGGATGAAACCTAATCTTGCCCACTTCCACTTGCGAAACTACAGTATAAATATCATGCTTCTGGGAACTTGCGTGTGAGCATTGTCTTCTCATCCCTCCCTCCTCTCCATCTCTGCCCATTCAGCATCTCCCTGGCTCATTCTTCACTGAAAGAGGTTGGTTATCATTCTCCAGCCAGGTGAATTACTCCAATAAAGCTCACTTTTTTATTACGGTATATCTCTTGTTTTAGAGTTTGACTGAAATGCAATTTGTACACAGTTTTTACAAAGTTTTGTACAGTACATTTATTTTGTTTCACTGAAGTTGCCCAGGGTTGCATAATTTATTTTTCCATACTGCACTATACTTCACTGAGCTGTTTCCCACACTTTCACTGTGCCATTGTACACTGTACTTCTTTAAACATGGAAAAGCACAGTAAACATGTATAAAGAATATGCCTCATTCCCCAAACTTCAGATTAACTTCTACCATAATCGTGTTTTAATAAATATTTTTTGGTCACGTTATTTGAAACACACCAATTGGAAATACGTGGCTTTACAGCAGCAACTCCAGTTGTTCCACTGCAACTAATGTCACAGCATGAGTTTCCTGTAAAGAGAGCCCTGGGCAAATATTCCCACTCCTATTTTAGCGATATTGTCCAATAGTGAATCCTGGTCATAGTCAGTACCATTTTCAGGCTTTATTTACATTTAAAAGCATCACTATGCATGTTTGTTGTGGAGATTTTGGAATATACCGTACGTGAAAACAAACAGTATACAGTACTTGTGCGCTCAGAATGTGATATATGTTTGTTAGAAAAGGATTCCATTAATTAAAGTGTGATATGATGGCAGTTCCGTTAAGAGAAGCCAGAAAGTTTGCCTTTTACTGGGAAAACGGCTGACCAAAAAGACCTTTAGAATAGTCTGCTTTGACTAATTTACTAATGCATTAAGTAATTCATAAAGTTAGAATCTGGATCCATGCAAAGAATGAATATAAACATGAGAACATAAGAAAGGTTACAAACCAGAGAAGGCCATTAGGCCCATCTAGCTCATTTCGCAGTAATATAAAATTGTTTTATATTCAATATGGTTTTGTATGCTGGAAACTATTGTAATTATTCTGACCTCTGTCCACATCACTGCTGAGCAGGGCAGGTTAGAAAGCTAGAGAAGAGCTGTGCATTAACTATAACACAAAGAGAACACCAGAAAAACACACAACCGCAATCTGAGATGCTCCAGAGAATCTAAATTCCTATGCTATGTTTGGTTTGCACAGCACCTATTAAAACATAATACACGATTTCCAATTCTGATTGAGTCTGGGCATACAGTATAATTTTTAGCCCATCATGTTTAAATTCAGATAATGCATGCCTACTAACAATTTGCCTGACAAAAGACATAAATGTCTGCTATGTGTGTTACTCTTGGAGCTATATGTATAATTATCCATTTATTTACAATAGCTGCTGCTTTCATACAAAGGGCAGCTGCAAACACTTGCTTTTATTAGTTCTTATGGTATCACTCATCATTCATTATTTATCATTACAACTTCTTCATTCCTATACATATGAAGAGAAATTATAAATGTATTTTATGTATTAATTATAAATAGTTTGTTACTATATAAAGGAATTGTTGTTTATTTATATTTGTGTCTTACCTGTTGCAAATCCACTGTATTGTCCTTGTCTCCTCTCTAATCCACCATTTTTGTGACCCTTACTCACCTCTGGTTTGAATGAATGATTACTTGTCCTTCAGGAGGAGCTGGAGGGGAAATCTGGGGTATTTAACCTGGTATTCATCGACTAGCCAAACAGTAAGTCATGTCTTTTTAGTAAATTAATCATTGTATACATGCTGTTACTTTACTAGTTTAATTTACAGTGCCTTGCAAGTATTCAAACCCTACCCACGCAGTTCCATTTTATGAAATTATAAAATTATATGCATACATAGTTTTAATTAAATATTTTATTCAAAACTTGAATACTCAAACTGAAGACTTTCAAGGAGTAAGATAGGTTACAATAAATGTCAGCAAAAACTAAAATGCATTGATTATATTCACTTTTGACCTAAACAACTGGTGAATGCATCTTTGGCACCACATACAGTACTGTACAGCCACAAGTCTCTTTTGGTAGGTAATGTGCATCTACCAACTTTGTACTGTACATCAGTTTGGTGCAATGTTTGCCCATGCTTCTTGGAAGAGTTGCTAAACTTCTATCAAGAGATCTCCTGTGGGCAGCGGTTTTAAAGTCTTTCCATAGATTCTAAATTAATCATGACTTCATGATTCTTCAATTAGTCATGACTTTGATTGGGCCACTCCAAAATATTGATTTTGTTATTCTTAAGCCACTCTAGTTTAGCTTTGGCCTTGTTCTTTAGTTCAATATATTGTTTCAGTTTTTAGTCAGAAGCAGGGTTTCCTCTAAGATTGCCCTATACTTTCCCCTTCTATGTACCAATTAGATTTAACAGGTTTCCCAATACTAACTGATGAGGAGTACAATTACAATGATGCTGCTACCACCATGCCTGTGATTAGTGTTGGAGTTCTGTGAATGGTACATAATGATTTTGGATTATTATTGTAATTTCTGCATTTAAATCAAACAGTTCCAATTTTACCTTGTCTGTCCAGAAGGTCTATTGCCAAATGTTTGTAGTATCACTTACAGTAGGTGCTTTGTGGAGTAACTGGGCTATTGCTGGCTTCCATCTCAGCCTATTCATGTTTGGGGTTGCTAAGAAATAAGCAAGAAAGGACAATGTTCCTTGAAATTTCAACATCATTGAAATCTGTCAACATAATTTACATTCTTTTACATTTCCACTTTAAAAATGCTTAGATGGTACAAAGTAATGTCTTGGACTCCTCTCACTCCAAGCTACTGTGAGCCTATACAAAACTCTAAAAGAATCATCTAAAGAATAATAGAGTGAAAATAAGCAATTCAGATTCTGCAAATGGACCCCTCTAATGTCCATCGTTCAAGTATCACTTCATTTCAAGATTTTTTTTTTGGAAAGTGAAAGTGAAAAAGAAAAACAAAAGAGCAAAATGTAAATTTGACTCTTGTGTGGGTGTCTGTTTGTCCTACACTTCCAGCAATCGGAGGTTCTTATTAGATGGGTAAATATTCTGGAATCAACTATTTGCATTCACTCAATTAAACAGAGACAGCGCCCTGGCCTCTGTTATTGACATATGTGTCAGTCTGCTGTGGTGGAATACAGCCTGTGATTTACTTGTTAAGATTTAATTAGTTAGTGACAGCTGGGGAGCCTGAGTCACCTGGGACAGAATGGAGGCTGACAGAACGTATTAATGGGTGACGATTAGGAAGCTCTCGCAGTCCAGAACATCTCGTTTGAATCCTGTCTCTACGGAAACAAGGCACTCACTCAGGTGTCTTGGGTAATGCCTTCTCTCCTGTCCCGCTCTGTTTGTTAAATGGCCCAGCTCCAACTCCGTGGTACCCTTTATTAGTCTATCCCAGCTGTGTTCACAATGCAGTGCACAGCCTACCATTGGCAGAGATACTCAAGACCCCTTCGGTTAAACCTTTAGTTCTGATTATACAATTTTGTAGTAAGACCAGATTTAAGATATTTTTCAGAGAGGTTGCTACAGACTTTGGATTTAAAAGTTTGGCATAAACAGTCAAATAATTAAAAAAAACTTTTTCAACCTACCCTTCAATAGTAGTAAGGAAAATTCAATGTGAACCCAAGAACCTCTACAAGTTCACTGGGTGATGATGACACAGGTATGAATTATGCATGCAGTAGGTGCATTTAAAACAAAGGTGGCAATTCTTTGCAACAGAGTAATGGAAATGCTTGGAGATAATGCATTACACTATTTCAAGAAACAGAAAGAAAGGATTAATGACAACCTAATAAGCAAGAAAACAAATTATCCTTCACTTGAAACCTTTCCTGCTTTAAATTTCACTTTGCATTAGTTAAACCCACATGAACTTAGAAGCAAACTTGAATTTGTGGGTTAAAAACAAATAAAATGAAATTTTTACCAATATATTGAGGGCTGAGTCCAAAACGTATCACTATAACCCAAAGCTATTGTTGTTTTAAAAAAAATCCCCCGTTTATGTATAATGAGAAGTGTTGGTTTAGTGTAACGTTTTCTAATGCCACCCTGGTGATGTCCTAGTTACTAATGACCTAGACAGACAAGCACATAAAGCGTGGATTACATTAATTGCTTGTAATTACATTGCAATTTGCATGCAATTAAGACTGATTCTAAAGCATTTAAAGCTGAATTACACTACCATAATAGGAATTCCACTTTAACGTACCATTTTCGATTACCCACACATTACTCTTTTTGAATATACAGAACACTTAATATAATTCCATGAACATATGCTGTGTGTTTCATCTTTCAAAATTGTATATTTTTATATGTTTTGTAGTTTTTAAAATCATGTTCTCTGTGTATTTTTTGTAATTAATTACAAAAACCATAATTATAATAATCATAATTATCAGCACCATTACTATATATAAAAAAACTATAGTTAACATGAAACAGCCTAATTACAGAAAGACCCCTTCATTAAATGTGGATACATTGTAAATGGATGCCAACACACAAGAAACAACAAAACTGAGATTTTGCTCTCAAGCAGCTGAGCAAAATCTTAAATGTAAATTAACCCTGGTTTATCCACATTTTTTCCTGTTACATGGCATCTGTTTTTGCCAATCCATTTTTAATATATAGATGTTTTTTTCGTATTGTGGCTGCTTTTTCACTTGTAAATGTCTCAAATTTATGTAATGCTGTTTTATTGAATTAATAAAGTATGGCTAATTTAATAAAAAGGTTTTTACTTTATACTCCGTAGGTGGTTAATATCTCCACTCATACAATACAGAACATACAATAAAGCCACTACAGGAATTCAAATAAATTGCAACCCAGTTTACAGGCATGGGGTAGCAAATTGCTATTTTTGCTGGCTACTTGAAAACAAAGCTAGAAAGTATGTTAAAAGATTACTTAAATTATAATCATACTACTCTGACTAGGTAAATAAGTTCATTACAGAACTCCTCCTACAGTAGATTAACTATTAAGTGGACTAGGGAACACATGACTCTCCTCCTGAATAAAATACCAGACCTTCCCATGGGTTTCCTCCCAAGAATACTTGTCATCCCCATTATAAACCTGGGTGGGCTGGAGCATCTGAGTTAAAGTACCTCACTGAAGGTGCAACAGCAGTGGCTTACTCACTGTGCTCCTGTCTCTTCCCCTGTGAACAGATTGAAAAATATTTATCAGGCTTTTAAAATAATTGAAATGAGCACCCTGTGATGACAGAAGTGTTTGTTTCAGTGCATTGGTTGTTACTGTAGGTCTTCTTTATTGCTTACTTGAGTAAAGACTCCTCAGTCATGTTTTATTTAATACAGTATACAGTATTTTCTCCTTCATTTTGCTGAACAAGGGGTGTATGCAGTACAGTTTTCTTGCAGTATTTGTGCTGTGCTGATAGCTTTCGATTTTAGCTATTTTTTATGTAATGGGCTTAGTTTGATCTACTGTACACTTGTCATTCCAATTATAATTCTAAACATCACCAGCTGAAAAAGACTGTTAGATCTCAAACAGTTTAATTAACTCAGGTTTCTGACGTAACCATATGGGTGCAACTAAAAAAAGAAATTGCAATTTTGAGAAAACATTGTGGAAACACTTCTGCAGTTTTGGGAAATGCTGTGATGCTACATTAGTGTTTTTAAGTGCTTTTAAGAACTTGTTGCTTGAATAGCTACATGGAAAACACATAGAAAATAACACATTTAATTATAAGAAAGTTTTGCTCTGCAAAAAGGCAATGTATTTAGATCCTTTCTTGAATAGCTGCAGGTCTGGGGTCATGCCAGCCCTGATATTAAAGACATGAGTAAAATTCCTGAGTGTTTGAATAAAGGTTATGGATTTCAATGTTCAGGGACAAACTACCAGTAAACTTCCAGTTAGAGTATAAATAATAAAAAAGACTTACATGCCTCTGCTGAAAAGAGCAGATCCTGTCCTTACTCGGAGAAAGTGTTCATGAGATTAGCACATTCCTGAATTTAACAATACAGCAAGGCAGCTCAGTGAAGAGGTGAAGAAATAGTGACTATAGACAAACGCAAAGCTCCTTAACTCCATCCTTCACCTGTTACCCTCGCCTTTCAAACAGTCTAGAAATAACTACAGAACATACGTAGATCCAATTAATGCTGTTAAGAAATAAGGGGGGTGGGGGGGACAACATGAACCTCAGAACAGAAAAGCTAACAAGGTTCTTTTTCTTTTTTTTTTCAGTGTTTTGTGCCATAGCTAAAATACCTATGAAAACAATCCTGTTTTATTGTTGATATCAGTATTACTGTATGTTATTTTATTGCTAGATGTCATCAAATTGCATACACAGTTTTACAATGGGCAACACTCTGAGTAATAATAACAATAATAGGTTGGAGGCTTACTATTTTTGGACTCAAGTAAATGGCTGAAAAATAACATGGTTATCTTTCATTTATTCAAATCTTATTAAATGGTTCTTGTTTCGGTCTGCAGCTCTTCAATAGAAGAAACAATTGTCACTGACTGATTGTCTGCAGCTAATGTTAGCTGTCACACCCATCTCCTTTCAAAGATGTGATTTAGTATAATTTTATACAGCTCAGTCTGCTTTGACAGATAATTTCACATATTTAGCTGGGAGCAGTGCAATATGCATCAGTAACTGTGATGTTAAATAAAAGTCAGCCAGTGCTAATTCGGAAGCCTGTGAGAGATATAAATAAATAATGTAGAAAACGGTGAGACGGTAGTTTATGCCAACACAGTATGCAGGGGGAGAGGAGAATATTGCTATTCTGCTAGAAATAGAAGTGGGCATTGTTCATAAAGAGTACTGTATCCTATAGGGGTCAAGTCTTCACCTGCACCTGCACTGCAAGTAGTCAGATATTAAAAAATAAGATGATATTTTCTGAAGACTGTATATTGTTTACTTTATTTATTTGATTCTTTCTTGGATTTCACATTATAAGAATTGGCAGGAGCAATAGCAGAGCCCTTGACCGGCCATGGAGTATCTTACAGTATTGAGTTTTATAACCGTCTATGTAATAAACAGTATTAAGTGACATGTACCCATGTATATCGATCAAGTTTAAAGTAAAACCTGAAGACCACTACCCTTTTCAAGAATAGCTATTTACAATTCCTCTTCAGTCTTTGTCTTCTGTTGTTAAAATGTTTTAACACTTTCATCCTTTAACTATTGGACTTTGGTTGTCTGTGCCTTTGTGTAGATGTAGATTTTCAGAGAAGAAACCACAGTTCAGTATAGAAACTATTGCCAGGTGTTTGCAGATTTCCATTTGGCATGGGGGTCTCAAATGAGAAGGAGAAATGATTTGCTTTTCAGCTTGAGGTGAGTTTTCCACTTCCCCACTGAGATTTCTCTCACCAGTTCCATTTCTCTCCCTGCTGTGCTCAGCACAGTGCCTGTGTGCTCTTGCATCATTGCTGCCCACCCACATTGCACCACTTCTGTTCTGCCACAGTGGCTCTTACATACACAGCACCATTACATGGGGTGCTTACTTTACTACTGGTGGTCCCAAAACATTGTAAAGTGATATGCTGCTGAGTGTTGTATGCACTCCAGAGTTTTGGGTACATATGCAACAAAAGTCCACATACTGTAGTACCACTATTCAACCTAAGTGAACTCCTGTTTTTATTTTTTTGGTTCCTGCTGAGGCTTTCAGAACATGAGAAAAGAAGAAAGGTTACTCATGAGAAGAGGCCCGTTGACCCAACTGGCTTGATTGGTTGCTAGTGCTAGTGGCTGTGAGACATTTTTACAGATCCTCTTCGTACTACCCCAGAAGATTCTACCCTAATGTCCAGGTATTGCATTTTCCTTGGGATTTTGTTAGACGGCTGTGACTGATTCCAGCAGCCAGTCAAAGATCCACATGGGTTGGGCAGGCTCAAGATTGGGAGGAGACCCTAGGCATGCTGCTAAGCAGAAAACTCTTTGACTATCCAAGTGCCTGTGGTGCCAATAATGGACATTAGTCACCCAAATTATTCTGCAATTATATAGTGTACGTACTATCTATACAGGTACAAGAAAAACAAAACAAATTAAGTGTGTAACCAAAATTGTATTATATTTTTTTCTGAAAAAGGGCACTACTTTTGGATCCACCCTTGAATAACTGCAAGTTTGGGGTTTTGCCAGTCTTGACAGTAAAGACATCTTTCAAATACTATGAGTAAAATTACATTGAGCTGGAATAAAGGATATGGATGTCAAGATTCAGGGACTAACCACCAGTAAACCTCCAGTCAAAGAGGATGAATAATAAAAAAACTGATAAGAGTGATATACCACTTACAGTACTACCTCTGCTGAAAAAGGCTGATTCTCCCCTTACACAAAGTATTCATGGGATTTGCACATTCCTGATTTTAACAATAAAGCTAGGCAGCTCAGCGGAGAGGTGAAGAAAAAGTGTGACTATACACAAATGCAAAGCTTCTTGACTCCATCCTTCACCTGTTACCCTCCCCTTTCAAGCACATAATCTAGAAAAAACTACAGAATGCACATAGATCCAACTACTGTACTTTTGAGGATTTACTCAATCATCATTCATATTTCTCACAGTACACTGAAATGAATACAGAGCATTGTGATGGCAAACACATCCTTCAAGATCATCCGAAAGACTGCAGCATTGATTTTGTCATTACTAATACAACTCTGACCAATGTCTTGTGACAGAACTGACCTTGCCCATGTTTGTAGCTGCTCCGATTTAAACTCACCCACATTATTAATTTACTTACAAAACTGCAACAACTGCTACAGTACCTCTTTGCCTTGCCATACTTCTTACAGACTCTGTAGATTTCCTGTTCCCACAGGTTCGGTACGTGTTGCAGTATTTATTGCAATGTCCTATCGTGCATCGTGCAATCAATCTAATTTATGCCTCTTTCCTGCAGCCTTGCCAAATGCAATATGGCAGATATATTTATGAAAGTGGTCAGACAGTGCATCCTTCCAGTAGAAAGGTAAAAAACAAAATAATAATCCATTTTATTTTGCTGCTTTCTGCCAACCTCACAAAAACCACTTAATTAAGGAACGCTCTGACAAAGTTATATGCCTCCAGGCAGTTTTTATTTGTGAAACTTGAGTCAGTATGACAAACTGTAGAAGGGAATCAGGGGAAGGTAGCCTCCAGTCATACCACCTCTGATTCACATCCTGTCAGGAGCAACCAAAGGTTGACTCCAGGTGACAAGTTGAAATGTAAGTGACCTTCAAAAAAGAAATGCAAGAGCAGGAGAAGGCAGGATTAGCATCAGTATGGAAAATTGATCAGGAATGATTGCAGGATGAAGTAAGAGAATCTACTGTATAATCAAATACAGTTTAAAGTTACAGGGGCCCCACGTTCTCCGGTATGACATTGAAACTTCACAGAGATCTCATCATTTTAGCTGTCTCTTCACTTGTTGCCTTTACAGTAAACATTATGATATCTGAAAATGTTCCTTCTAAGTGCCTTTTTCTGCTCAGTGTTAAAGTGCTCTCTGTA